>NC_086317.1:404830433-404945433 GCF_036172605.1 Pelobates fuscus
CTTCACTCCCCGAACAAAAGCAGGGAAGACCATAGAGACTATGTGTCGGTTTTCAAACACTGTCCAACCACATATGCATATGCATGGCTGAAGGACTCTATCATATGCTAAATTTATGTTTAGTTTTTAAATGTACTTTATTAAAAAATGAATATTCAAAAATTCAAAATGGTTCATTTATATGGGAATTGCCAGGCATACGGTACATTCTAGTTGGTATACAGTTGTACGCTCTCTTGAAACCAACATTTTACTTTTCCTACTTTACATTAAAATAATTACTAGCATGCAAGCCAATCCAGTGAATACTGTCTGAAGTGTCCCTTCTGACTTCATCCTATGAAAATTAATCGGTTTAAGGAGTTGATTATTATGTTATTATTAAAAATGGTCATCATCAAATCTGGGTGTAGCTTTTATTCAAGCACAACTTTTAACTATTTTTATATTTCTTTAAATATGAATGTGAGGTTTCATAACATTCTTTATGATGTTCTATTCTCATAATTAGGTTCTTCCTACAATTATTGTACACATGTATAAACTCAAACATGAATACCATTTACCTTTTGTTATCTTTCCTTGCAAGCAATGGCATAGAGTATTTTAATAAAATGGATTTGGCTTTGCATTAAAGCCAGCCAGGCATACCAGTTTACCTTGGAGTCATTGCAGAGAATTTTCACTTATATTTCGATATTTAAAGAACTTGGGCCTCAATTTAATACGCTTTCCAAATGATTTAATACTGTTAGAAAAAAATTCCAATGAGTTTTCTATACAAATTCACATATAATTTTATGGTGGCTTCCTTAGATAAATAAATAAAAATGTTCAGAATAAAGTGTGATAATAGCTCTTAAAAAAAAACATTTTGGTGCAGCTCGAAACACACGTGGAAGGATACCTTTTTTCTTTCATCCACTATAAAGAATTAAAAGTGTATATAAGTGAAGCAACCTTATATAACACACTATGGAGCACTTAAAATAGTAAAATTACAAACGAGAGAATGGGCTTACCCCTTATTAATATATGGATACATATAAGTTCCAAGTAGAAATGGAACATGAAAAATATAACTTTTTTTTTTAGTTTTAAATGTTTTATTTGTACTTGGTAGTTACATTTATCCATAAATTCATAATGGGTAAGCACATTCCCTCATTTGCACTTTTACTATTTTAAGCACTCCACATTATGTTATATAAGGGTTTTCACTTACGGTATATACACTTTATATTCTATAGATAAATAGTTTCAAAAGGATTTCTAACATAATTGAATTATTTGGAAAGTTGTTTTAGTGAAATGTGATAAACATGGATATATTAAAATTAACTATTCTGTTGAACATGTATGTTCAACAGAATTCCTACACATGTATGTTCTTTAGTGCATATTGAAAAAAATATTTTTGTGCACAAACAATGTTTTATATACGTCCTTCATAAGTGGGCTGATATATAAAGCCCTTTTTATATAAAGGGATTACCAGTATCAATTTTAGGCTCACACACCTGATGTAAAAAAGCAAGAGGTACCAGTTCCAATGCTTATTGTGAACATTAACTTAAACTGATGCTTTCTCAAGGCTGATGTTCTTTATATATTCACTAATTTAATTTGCATTTCAAACACTTTAATTTGGTTAAAGATCAATATATGTTTTTTTAATAAAAAAAAAATGTAAAAATATATTTTGTTTCTCTCCTGTAATTGTTGAGATTGAGATACCAGTTGAGCTAGCAACTGAAATCGACCAGTTAGCAAATTGTGTTGTATAGAAAGTGTTGTAATGCAGTTCAATTAAGTTGAGAATTCTTAGATGATGTAATCCTCATAAATTACTATTGTGGTGATTAACTATATACTGTCTTGCATAGGTGTGCCCTGGCACACTATAATGCAGGTTCCAACTCTTCTCCCTGACCCCTGTTAAGGCTTTTGTGTGAGTTTGGATTAGCATATGATTTTTTAAAATAAATTCTTTGTATAATCCTTGTTAGCACTAGAAAAAAAATGTGCATTTTACACCTCGTTAAAAAAAAAAAAAAAAGAGTAAAGTTGACCTGGTAATTTTCCCTGGGTGCACACCCTAATATAATGTGTTGCTCACACTTACACGGTCTTAAGTTGGGTAATGTTATTAGTTAAACCACAGTTGTAAATTATACATTAACTTAGGTGCAATCATTTTTAACCACTTATCAATTCAGTGTGTGTTTTATACTACGTTCATTTTAGGCTGTGTGACATTTTATGTAAAGTATAACCTGATGGGATTAGAATTTTTTCCACCATAAGCCCATTGCGAGGTTATGCACCCCATATGCATTACATTTTACACACATTAATATATATATATATATATATATATATATATATATATATATATATGAACCCTAATGTATATCCCCTTATTTTATTTTACCCTTAATTACCTTCACACTCTCCCACTTACTGTCAACTAGGCACTCACAAACCAGAATCAAGTTTAAGATGAACCACAGCGCTCTTGGGCAGCTGCACATTGTACAGCTGATATTCCAATGAACAACATAGCAGGACTATAACAGGTAGACAGGGCTGTCCTGGGCAGTCAACATGTAAGGAGCTGTGCATATGGTATCAACATATTTACAGGAGAACATGTGCCGACGGAGATGTCAGAGATGGGAATTAGTCTGAAAAAAGGGAGGAAATCACACTCATATACTTAGTACTGGTGTTTCTAGACCTTGGTCTGGAATGGGACTTAGGACAGGTCTAATGCTGAGTGACTGAATCAAATGCTGCTAACTCTTTTCAAGTTTTAAAAATATATAAAATTAACCTTCTGACACCCCCTTAATTATGCTAGACTAACCTAGTCAGCCTAATAATAAATACATCCCTGTTTATAACCAGTTGGATTATAGTTGACATTGTAAAGTATTCACAAATGGTGTTGTGCCACCAGGAGGAAAGGCCAAAATTGTGCCCCCTCATTTTTGGAAACTGCTCCCTTATTCCCCATATCTATTACAACAAAATAATGAAATTATTCTATGCCCCCAATGCATATTTCTCTTCCTCTGCTGCCTCTTACATTTGATACCCTCCTCCTTCTCGTACACTTTATTCCTACTGTTCTACATTTCCCCTTTGATATTCCATTCCTCCCGTATCATTCTATTTTAATTCTATTTGAGGGGTTTTTCCCCTTCATTTTGCATATGTGTTAATATGTTACAGTAACCCTTAAGTGTGACTTTTAATGTGATATTCTAATTACATTATGTTTAACTGCAATAAGTGGTTTATTATTCAAGCCGCTATCATTGTGTCATATCAATTTTTGCTCAAGCAGCCTGTTATGTACCAATACAGCACCATAACTTTTCACTATTGCCTGACAAGGTCTGTTACACTTATTCCAAACAGCACTTTTGATGATACAAACTGATCTCCATGGTATCATAGCTTTTGGGAGTCTTTGTATGCTTTGCATATGCTGTATTATTTCACTGTTTCGCTGTTCATTTGTTATTTTATATTTTTGGTACCTGCCTGCACTTTGAGCAATAAAGCCATATTTACAAAATATGTTAAATTTGATTTCTCCATAGCAATTTACTCCAAGTAATCCTTTCCAGCATATGCACACTTATCTATTCTGATTTTATGTTCCACACACAATGCTGTCCCCACCATCTAATTTATCTCCCACTCTTGAAGCCACAGACATGACACAATATAAAATCGTATTTTAAAATACTCCCATCACAATAGAGGAAATACCAAAACCAAAAGCAACACACAGATTAGAGTGGTGTCTAATTTAAAAGTGCCGCCTCTAAGTATAACCCCAAACAAATCATCCTACTGGTTTGTGTGACGGTAGGGGACATGACAGATTCATGCTGTAGCCCAGGGCTGGATTGGACATACAAGGCAGCAATGGTAAAATACATACCAGAACCAACCTCATGATGTTGCATTAACAAGAAATCAGCTGTCCATTAGTGGTTATATGGCTTTGCACCTATTCCTGAGTTGTGTTTAAAAGCTGTTGTATACAGCACACATGTACTCTAAGGAATCCCTGTATAACGTGGAATAAATTAGTCAAAAAGGCGGTTCTTTGTTGAACTTATTTGCATATGCCCACCCAGAATCCCTTGCCATAGTAACAGCATTGCCTACATGAGATTTCTGTGGGAAAAGCAAGTATTATGGCTTGTTTGGTGTGTACAAATATTTGTTTAACAATGTATTTACTATCCACTGACTACAAAGGGATTTTCATTCACTTTTCCCCCCACCATAACTGTGTTGGTTCGTGCTTAAATAAATATACATAATTTATTATTGGTATGTTTCTTTTTCATTGAAAATATTGATCCTTTCCGGGTAAAAAATTAAATTATATAGTAAGCATACTCACATGCAGACTCCAACCATCTTACTAACACAGGTTCCCAGACAGACAGACAGACAGACAGACAGACAGACAGACAGACAGACAGACAATCTCATTGACAAGATTACTGGTACCAGAACAAAAACATACAGACAAACTCTCTGACACACACAAGCTTACTACAGACAAGCTCACTGACACACATGCTCACTACAGATAAGCTCACAGCCCTACACACACATGCTCACTGCAGACAAGCTCACTGACACACACATGTTCAGTATAGACAAGTACACAGACACACATATGCTCACTACAGACAAGTTCACTGGCACACACATACTCAGTACAGACAAGCTCACTAAAATGCAAGCTCACTACAGACAGCTTAATGATACACAAGCTCACTGACAAGCTCACTACTGACAATTTCAGTGTCACACACACACTCACTGACACATACATGCTCATTACAGACAAGCTCACTGATACACACATGCTCCCAACAGCCAAGGTCACCATCGCGCACACCTATGCTCACTACAGACAAGCTCATTGACACACACATGTTCAGTATAGACAAGTACACAGACACATACATGCTCAGTACAGACAAGCTCACTGACATGCAAGCTCATTACAGACCACTCACTGACACACACAAGCTCACTACAGACCTGCTCACTGACAAATACTCACTATGGACAAGATCACTGACACTCATAAGCTCATTACTGACAATCTTACTGACACACACATGCTCACTACAGACAAGCTCACTTACACAAATACACATGCTCGCTACAGACAAGCTCACTGACACACAAATGCTCACTATAGACAAGCTCACTAACACACTAAATCCACTAAAACATGCTTACTACATACAAGCTCACTGACATACATACACATCCTTCTACAAACAAGCTCACTGACACACATACACATGTTCGCTACAGACAAGTTTACTCACTAGCAAGCATATACACACAAAAACAAAACATCTCAGTGATGGGCTGCTGAGTATTTAAAGCCTACCTAGCACGAAAAGCTGCAGGAGCCCTTGAAGGTGCAGTTACCATTTTCTGGTCTCTTCAACTGCTTGAGGCTGGGAGCAGAGCTTGAGTACAGGGGTGGAGCAGAAGAGGCACAGAAAAGCTGCTGAGAATTGTACAGCAGTCTTAATGTGGCCACACTAGCCCCCAGCTTCATGTACTCCCGCCAGCAGTCTTAATGCAGCCACACCAGCCCCTAGCACCTCCCTCCTTAATTCTGTGACAGTTCGTAGGAGAAAAATATTATAAATGGCATTAATGCTGCCTGTCCAATCCCAAGTGCCGCAGCCCACCTGAAAAGTTTCCGGTATCCCAGAGGGTCAGTTCGGTCTTATTGTGGGCATATAATTTGTTTCAGCTTTTAAATCTAATTTCTTTCACAATCCCAAACTCAGTTTCTCCTCTTTTTATCTCACTACATTGCTCAGGCCAACTTTCACCAAGAAGCTCCAAATTCTCCTGACACATCTCCACACCCGTTTTAAAGAGTCTTAGTGTATTGTTTTGGGCAGTGGAGTGTCCCTTTAATCATGTATAACATCTCAGTCCCCAGTTAGGGTTTAAACAGTTAGTTAACATAGCTTTACCATGGTTTCTTACATGTTTTTCTTTCCATGGCTATTTAAATCCTAATTGGGGACTGAGATGTTATACATCATTAAGGCAGCAGCAGTAACTGTTTTAATATGCCTGGATCTTCCAAGCTAACACATAGCCCATGCTTTGCGAGCATGAGCAGTGGCATTAAACCCAAGGTTGAACTGTAACTTAATTTTCAAAGCAACCTTAAAGGGAATCTCCAGTGCCAGGAAAACGGTCCGTTTTCCTGGCACTGGAGGGTCCCTCTCCCTCCCACCCCCCAATCCCCGGTTACTGAAGGGGTAAAAACCCCATCAGTGACTTACCTGAGGCAGCGGCGATGTCCCTCGCCTCTGTCTCCGCCTCCGTGACGCTCCTCCTATCCATTGCGTCGGCCGGTGGGCGAGACTGATCTCGCCCACCGGCCGAGGGGGACCTAATGCGCATGCGCATTACGTCTCCCCATAGGAAAGCATTGAAAAATCATTTCAATGCTTTCCTATGGGGCTTTGAGCGACGCAGGAGGTCCTCACACAGCGTGAGGACGTCCCGCGACGCTCTAGCACAGGTTTCCTGTGCTCGAAACCAGGAAGTTCCCTCTAGTGGATGTCTAATAGACAGCCACTAGAGGTGGAGTTAACCCTGCAAGGTAATTATTGCAGTTTATAAAAAAACTGCAATAATTACACTTGCAGGGTTAAGAGTAGTGGGAGTTGGCACCAAGACCACTCCAATGAGCAGAAGTGGTCTGGGTGCCTAGAGTGTCCCTTTAATCGTCAAAGCATTTTTTTAAGGAAGTTGCCTTTGCAGTTTGGTCACTGAACTTGTTTGCAGATCAGTTGTCTTGAGATGAATCCAATCTAGCCTGTCTTGGAGTATTCTGTGTCTAATCCATTCTGTTTTGGACTGTGCTATTTTACTGATTCAAGCCTGCCTTAGAATATTTGCAATCTGCTATTTGGTTGATCTCAGTCTAGCATAAAGTGATCTTTATATTGACCAGATCTGTGCAGAATCTAATAAAATTATAATAAAATTTGAAATACTACTTCTCTTTCAGTATTACAGGAGCTCTTGCCAGACCTAGACCATGGCTTCAGGAACCCCACTCGGAGCCCCTCCAACCCCTGGGGACCCCAACCCTAGCAACACCCCTGACTGCAACATATGATATTGTCATTTTTTATAGAGCAAACATATTTTGAAGTGATTTTAACAATCATAGAATGAGATATTACATGTAAAGAAGGCCCTGTTAAAATGAGCGATCTGAGAGTTTGAGGTTGGTGGTTATATACACTAATCAGGCACAACATTAAAACCAGTGACAGGTTGAGTAAATAACATTGATTATATTGTTACAATGGCACCTCTCAAGTGGTAGGATATACTAGGCAGCAAATAAACAGTCAGTTCTTGAATGTCATGTTTTTGAAGCAGGACAAATGGGCAAGCAAAAAGATCTGAATGACTTTGACAAGGTCCAAATAGTGATGGCTGCACAACTGGGTCAAAGCATCCCCTAAACAGTAAGTATTGGATGCAGTCTTGGATCCTAGCGTGCAATGGTTAACACATACAAAAAGTATATATAGATATTTCTTATTTATTTTCTGGCCGTATCATTGGCAGCAAACAATGCTGGCATCAGACAGTCAATGGTAGCACATTACCCCATCACCTAGTGAAAAGTTTTATTGCTCCCCCCCGTTTTGACTGTGGTATCTTATGTGGACCCCCTATATATTGTTCCTAGAGTCGCCACGATGTCTGCATGTGAGTCAATTTGTATGTGTGTGTGACTGTTTCTGTGTATCTGTATGTGTGTCAATGTGTATGTGTGTGTGACTGTGTTTCTGTGTATCTGCATGTGTGTATATGTTTCTGCATTTGTCAGTGTGTGTGTGTATGTGTGTGTATGTGTATATGTGCATACATCTCAAAATCTCGCCAACACTACACACAAATGCACTCATGCATTTCAATGTCAACACTACATACAAACCCCCACCATTATATATAACCACACCATTGCATTCAAAAACCACACTACACTCAAATGCATGCTTGCATTGAAACACCAACACTACATACAAACACACATTCACTCACACATACTCCATACAAAAACATGCTTACATTCAAACACACAAACACTGCTCAGTGCTAAATACATTTTAAAAAATGTGGTTTGTTTTTTACCTTTAAGTTGGGAGGAGAGGGGTGCCAAAAATTGGACCCGCCCTGGGTGCCAAATGCTCTAGGTACGCCCCTGACTGTAGGCACCCAGACCACTTCAGCTCATTGAAGTGGTCTAGGTGCAATGTCCCTTTTGGAATTAGTGCTGTATTTGCCGCTTCAATTTGCCGCACATGTGCGTTGTGGACCATCGGAGGGGCGAAGTCAGGAACAAGCACTGAGGGACATTTGCGCTGGAAAAACTGAGTTAATAGAGGGTTTTTAACAGCATGTTCACACAGGCAGGGGGAAGGGGGGGGGGAGGTGGATGGCAGGGAAAGCCATAGAGCTAGGAATACAGCTTTGTATTCCTGGCAATATAGTATCTCTTTAACCCCTTAAGGACACATGACATGTGTGACATGTCATGATTCCCTTTTATTCCAGAAGTTTGGTCCTTAAGGGGTTAAACATGCCCATGTTGCGCTGACATTATTATGACGTCATCAACCTTTTAAAAAAAAATCTTTATAATTCTTTATTTTTGGTGAGCAGTAAGTAAGCAAAACATTACAAATAGTGCAGCACATTGGGCCTAAAAGACCCTTCAAGGATATATGATATACAGAGGTAACAGGTCCATAGAATCAGCATTTGCCAAGAGCTCCAGATCTTTATGATGGTCTTCTCTAACAGCCTGGAGGAGTAGGAGCACTTCTGCTTCAATTCTGTCCAGTCTGGGAGAAATCTATGTAAGCCAAATGGGTTTTAAACATCTTGTCAAGGGGATATTTTTTGCCGTTCGGCAACGCCCCTCCATCGCAGCTACCAAATTACAGGGTGGGGAGGAAACGAGGAGAAAAGAGTCACTCTCAAAGTCTTTATGACTTCCCTTCAAGCAATGAAGATAATCATAAAGGTTCCAGAAGAAGAAATAAATTGTGGGTTCTATTCTCACCTGTTCCTGACCAAAAAAGTGTTCACAGACTGAACAAATTTGTGAGCATAAGAAAGTTCAAGATGGAGTATATTCAATCCATTTTAAAAGTGTTTTTTTCCAGGCCAATGGATGATGTCCACTGATCTGCAAGATGCTTATTTTCCTGTCCCAGCATCAGAAGTTTCTGAGATCTGAACTGGAAGAAGGGCATTTTCAGTTTCAAGACCTTCCCTTTGAACTAAGTACTGCTCTTTGGATATTTTCCAAAGTAAATGCCGACTTTATTGCAGAAGTAATTGTCATTCCTATTGCAGAGAATAAAGGGCATTAAAGGACCACGATAGTCACCCAGACCACTTCAGCTCAATGCCAGATCCCCCAGGTTTTAACCCTGCAGCTGTAAACATAACAGTTTCAGAGAAACTGCTATGTTTACATTGCAAGGTTAATCCAGCCGCTAGTGGCTGTCTTCCTGACAGCCGATACAGGCACTCCCATGACGCTCAATGCGAAAATCGCATTGAGCACGCAGAACGTCCATAGGAAAGCATTGAATAATGCTTTCCTATGGCGGTTTGAATTGGCGCGCATGTGTATTCGGCTCCACTCGGGAGCTGACGTCGGAGGGGGAGGAGTGGTCACCAGTGCCAAGGGAGCCCGGCGCTGGATTAAGGTAAGGGGCTGAAGGGGTTTTAACCCTTTCAGCCCAGCGGGAGGGGGGCCCTGAGGGTGGGAGGGACCTAAGGACTATGTAGTGCCAGGAAAACAAGTTTGTTTTCCTGGCACTATAGTGGTCCTTTAAAATATACCATTATTAGAATACATTCTTGCAGAAGACAGAAAGACTCTTCAGTTGCATGGACACCTTTGCATCAAAACCCTGCTAAACATTTCTGGAAGATCAACGTGTACAAAAGTCAGGTGATTCCTACACAGAAAATGATGTATTTGGGAACATTCTTCAACTCCTTTCAAGGTAAAGTACAGCTTTCACAAGGCAGAGGGAGTCATCTTCATTCAAAAGCTTAAGAAATAGTGTCTGTCAATGTAACAACAGCACAGAATATCATGAGTCTACTGGTATCCATGTCATCAAACACTGGTCTGACAAGATGGACCCAGTGGAAGATGAGGCCATTGCAGAAAAATTTCCTGTAACAGTTTGAGTCTGGCAACCTACTTCAGCCCATCAAAATTATTCCAAATGTGTGTCATTCCCTTCTTGGTGGCTTCTAGTGAAGAACAATATGTAATATTAAATATTTAATAGCCCCCTTCTCACCTCGCAGTCCTTGCAGGATAGGGGAGAGTTAAAAAAGTAGTTAAGGGAGGGATAAGTAGAGACTCAAGGGAGGGGCAGTCAAACAAAGTTTTAGAATTCTGCAGGGGGGAGGATTGCCAAACCATTCTACCTAAGATGTAGAAGGTAAATGCATACACAAATATGGAAAAAGGTCAACAAATCTTTGGAACTCCCTACCATAATCTTCTGAGCTTCCCCTGAATAGGGAAGAAAATTAAGATCTAAATCTTTAGTTATTTCCCAGTGTATCAATCCAATAAAAACAACAACAACAACTATTTAATGGCACAATAGAAACGTTCCAAACACAAGCTCCACAGCACACTAACCATATAATCCAAAAGATCCAGTCCATAGTTAATCAGTCACTTTATTATTATAATATTTAAAATATTCTGACAAAGAGACAAAACTTATATGTAATAAAAGAGAAAAAAAAAACACACACTTACACACAGTACATGGAGATGACGTTTAGAATTTGTCTATGATTTTCGTTGATTACAGTGCAAGTGCTCCAGATCAGATCAGTGTGAGCTCTGTGGGATTTAATGACATTGATTGCTGCTATCATTTTTTTTTACCAGAGCAGATTTAAGTGCTGATGTTTATTATGTATTCAATGGCGCACCCTTTAAAATAATTTTAAAAAATACAAACAAGGGTGTACTCGGCAACTTGTAAAATGGTTAGTTTGTATTCATGTCTCAGCATGCTACTAAGTATTCATATTGCTGTGTCAACAAAATATCTTTGGTAGAATATCTACTGCCAAGACGTCTTAAATAAACAACTATATTAAAGATCAGACTGGTTTTACAATAACAGTTCAACTAAACGTCACTATAAAAACATATTAAAGGAACACGGCATGGTAGTTTTGTAAATCAATGTTTAATTGAGCATTGTTGGTGAATTATAGCAGTACCTCTTGCTTTACAGTCAGCTTTACAGTCAGCAGTCAACCGGATGTCATTTGTAATAAACAGTGTTCAATCAACTATATCGTTTTATTTTGCACCTCTTTTTTTTTTCCAAACGTATGCATACAGTAATAAAGTAACAATCTCATTGAACTGTTTCATACCATTTAACTCAAAAATGTAAACTTAGATTATGTTCCATAGGTTTAAACCATGGTAGTTTACCCATTCTTTTTCTTACTGCGTTGTATAGAAAATGTATTAAAAATGTGCAAAAATTGTGACTAACTTAAATTTCTATAGCATCTTTGAAATTACCCAATAATAATTGTAGGAACCATTGGCCATCAGTTGAACTACACCAAGAAAGCAATTTCTTGGCATCATGCATACTATTATTTTTTAAAACATAAAAAAATCTAAAGAATATGAAAATTCATAAAATTAACATGTAATAAAATAGTAAGCAAAAACTTTAAATTCACTCCTACAAGACTTCTCACGGGCGGCTCTTTTCATTTGGAACAACCTGCCTACTCCTGTCAGACTCTCCCCTAGTTTTCAATCCTTTATGAAGTCTCTCAAAACCCATCTTTCAGGATTGCTTACAGCCTCCAAGAGTAACTTCTATCTATTAATCCTTCCTCGTGCTCTCTCCTAAAGGGCCACACTCCACTCTCACCTCCAGTTCTGCTACTTTCCCACCATGTCTATTTGTTGTCTCCCTCAATACCCTTCCTATTGTGGTTTTATACTCCACCTCCTCTAGACTGTAAGCTTGTTTGAGCAGGGCCCTCAACTACCTATTCCTGTTACATTTCGTTATTGTCTCATTTGGTAAATTCCCCTTTTATTGTAAAGCACTGCAGAATAGTGATGTACCGAACTGTTCGCCGGCGAATAGTTCCCGGCAAACATAGTGTGTTCGCGTTCGCCACGGCGGGCGAACACATGCGCAGTTCGATCCGCCCCCTATTCATCATCATTGACTAAACTTTGACCCTGTGCCTCACAGTCAGCAGACACATTCCAGCCAATCAACAGCAGACCCTCCCTTCCAGACCCACCCACCTCCTGTACAGCATCCATTTTAAATTCACTCTGAAGCTGCATTCTTAGAAAGAGGAGGGAAAGTGTAGCTGCTGCTCATTTGATAGGGAAATGTATAGCTAGGCTAGTGTATTCAGTGTCCACTACAGTCCTGAAGGACTCATCTGATCTCTGCTGTAAGGACAGCACCCCAAAAAGCCCTTTTTAGGGCTAGAACATCAGTCTGCTTTTTTTTTGTGTAATCTAATTGCAGTTGCCTGCCTGCCTGCCTGCCAGCTTCTGTGTCAGGCTCACAGTGGATACTGTGCCCACTTGCCCAGTGCCACCACTCATATCTGGTGTCACAATAGCTTGCATTTAAAAACAAAACATTTTTTTTCACTGTAATAGATTGAATACCAGTTAGTTGTCTGCAAGTGTCTGTGTGTCAGGCCTACAGTGTGTACTCTGCCAACCTCTGCCAGTGCACAATGCCACTCATATCTGGTGTCACAATAGCGTGCATTTAAAAACAAAATATTTTTTTTCACTGTTATAGATTGAATAGCAGTTAGTTGTCTGCAAGCGTCTGTGTGTCAGGCCAACAGCGTGTACTCTGCCAACCTCTGCCAGTGCACAGTGCCACTCATATCTGGTGGCACAATAGCGTGCATTTAAAAACCCAAAACCTATTTTTTCACTGTAACAGATTGAATAGCAGTTACTTGTCTGCAAGCGTCTGTGTGTCAGGCCAACAGCGTGTACTCTGCCAACCTCTGCCAGTGCACATTGCCACTAATATCTGGTGTCACAATAGCGTGCATTTAAAACCAAAAACTTTTTTCACTGTTATAGATTGAATAGCAGTTAGTTGTCTTCAAGCAGGTGTCAGGCCTACAGCATGTACTCTGCTAACCTCTGCAAGTCCACATTGCCACTCATATCTGGTGTCACAATAGCGTGCATTTAAAACCAAAAAACTTTTTTCACTGTTATAGATTGAATAGCAGTTACTTGTCTGCAAGCGGGTGTCAGGCCTACAGCATGTACTCTGCCAACCACTGCAAGTGCACATTGCCACTCATATCTGGTGTCACAATAGCGTGCATTTAAAACCAAAAAAACGTTTTCCACTGTTATACATTGAATGGCAGTTAGTTGTCTTCAAGCGGGTGTCAGGCCTACAGCGTGTACTCTGTCAACCTCTGCAAGTGCACATTGCCACTCATATCTGGTGTCACAATAGCGTGCATTTAAAACCCGAAAACTTTTTTCACTGTTATAGATTGAATAGCAGTTAGTTGTCTGCAAGCGGGTGTCAGGCTTACAGCGTGTACTCTGCCAACCTCTGCAAGTGCACATTGCCACTAGTGATGTTGCAAACCCGAAATTTTCGGTTCGCGAACGGCGAACGGGAACTTCCGCAAACGTTCACAAACCGGCGAAACGGGCGAACCGCCATTGACTTCAATGGGCAGGCGAATTTTAAAACCCACAGGGACTCTTTCTGGCCACAAAAGTGATGGAAAAGTTGTTTCAAGGGGACTCACACCTGGACTGTGGCATGCCAGAGGGGGATCCATGGCAAAACTCCCATGGAAAATTACACAGTTGATGCAGAGTCTGGTTTTAATCCATAAAGGGCAGAAATCACCTAACATTCCTAAATCGCAATGGATATGGATTGACACCTGACATATGACATATTGACACCTTGACATATGGATTGACACCTGTCCTCAGAGCCCCTGATGCACACGGACACAGAGCGGAATAGGGACTGTTCCCCTTACATAGGGTCACTTGGCAGGTATGGATTGACACCGGTCCTCAAAGCCCCTGATACACACTGACACAGAGCAGAATAGAGACTGGGGGTCTAGTAGCGTGGACACCCAGCACAGGTCGTTCTCCTTCAGCCTTTTTATACGAGGGTCCCTCAACAGGCACGACAGTATGAAAGACCACATTTGCACAAGGTTGGATGCCGAGCTACTCATTTCCCGTTCCTCCTCCTCACACAGAGTAGAATAGAGACTGTTCCCCGTCCTCAAAGCCCCTGATACACACTGACAAAGAGCGAAATAGAGACTGTTCCCCCTACATAAGGTCACTTGGCAGGTATGGATTGCCACCGGTCCTCAAAGCCCCTGATACACACTGACACAGAGCAGAATAGAGACTGTTCCCCGTCCTCAGAGACCATGATACACACTGACACAGAGCAGAATAGAGACTGTTCCCCATCCTCAAAGCCCCTGATACACACTGACAAAGAGCGGAATAGAGACTGTTCCCCCTACATAGGGTCACTTGGCAGGTATGGATTGCCACCGGCCCTCAAAGCCCCTGATACACACTGACACAGAGCAGAATAGAGACTGTTCCCCATCCTCAAAGCCCCTGATACACACTGACAAAGAGCGGAATAGAGACTGTTCCCCGTCCTCAGAGACCATGATACACACTGACAAAGAGCAGAATAGAGACTGTTCCCCGTCCTCAAAGCCCCTGATACACACTGACACAGAGCAGAATAGAGACTGTTCCCCGTCCTCAAAGCCCCTGATACACACTGACACAGAGCAGAATAGGGACTGTTCCCCCTACATAGGGTCACTTGGCAGATCTGGATTGACACCTGTCCTCAGAGACCCTGATACACACTGACACAGAGCAGAATGGGGAATATTCACTAAATGCCAAACATTGTTATACAGGGGAATATTCAGTAAATAAGGATAAGGTGGGGGACCTACTGTCCTCCCCCCCCCGGCCATAAAAATAATGAGGGGGGACCTACTGTATGATGTTGTATCGATCAGGTAGTGTAAGGGTTACGCCCGCTTCACAGTGACAGACCAAACTCCCCGTTTAACGCACCGCAAACAGCCGCAAACAGTCTATTTGCACAAGGTTGGATACCAAGCTAGCCATGTCCGTTCCTTGCCCTCACTGATGTCATTGAAGGTCTCTTCCTCCACCCAGCCACATACAACTCCAAGGGTCCTTGAAAGATGACAACAAGCCCCCTGGGACGCCTACTGTGTTTGGTCTTCCACCTCCTCAAAGCCACCTTCCTCCTCTGACTCTTCTTCAGACTCCTCTCTCTGCGTTGCCTCTCTCTGCATTATTATAAGGTGTGTTAACTTAGTAGTACTATTCTTATCAGTTTAATACCTGTTGCATCTCCTATCAGTGGACGTGTATATGGCAGCGATTTTTGGAACAGGGAGATGGAAGAACATGCTTGGTCGGTCCTCCTACTTCAAATTTGGGGCACTGCGCGTGCAATCTAATGTGCCACCAGATAGGAGTGGTGTGTTTAGTACTATTCTTATCAGTTTAATACCTGTTGCGTCTCCTATCAGTGGACGTGTATATGGCAGCGATTTTAGGAACCGCACACCTGGGACCCGAGCAAGGTCACTTCGTTCAACAGGCTACAACATTTGTCCCTGGAAACCTAGCCTGGACATCATGCACAACTTGAATGGAAAACGGGACTAACAGGTCAACCCTGCTTACGGAGACTCTCAGGTCATTGATCGTGTCAAGAGGAGGGGAACAACTTCAAAAAAAGATTACTGGCAAATTCTTAAAAAAAAAAGTGGAAACTGCTGCTGCCGAAAATTCCAATACCTGACTAGAACGCTACAGATCCCATTACCCAATGCGTACTTGCGACGTCTACAAAGGACTCTCACTAGCTTCGTGTGGGCACACAAAAAAATCAGGGTAGCCACTAGAATACTCACCAAACCCCTAGAGGAGGGAGGGCTAGGACTACCAGAGGTGAGAACCTACTATAGGGCAGCGCTGATGACCACCGCCCTGCAGGCACACACAGCACACAACACACCACAATGGGTGGACATGGAATCAACGTGGGCTTGCCCCAAGGGCCTTAGGTACTTATTCTGGGTCCCACATAGACATCGACCTAAACTACCAGACACACCGGCCACTACCGCAATCCTGCTGAAAACCTGGGATACGATTAAACCACAATTAGGTTATGTCACTATTCCGGGAACCCAACACGCTAACAGACACACACACACACAGAAAAGATGCCGTACCGGACCTTAGAGTGGCCGGGCTAAGCACCCACAGAATAGTCAGGAGACAAGCCGAGTCAGGGGAACCAGAAAACAGGATAACGATAAACAAGCCGAGGTCAAAGGGTAGGAGAAAGTCACAGAGTCAGATTAACAAGCCAGAGAGTACGTAACCAGAAATCACAAGTTCAGAATCAATACTATACAGCAAAGACCACAACAGGGCAGGGAGGAACAGGAAAGGTGAGTATAAATACCCTAGGTTAAATTCTGATTGGATAACTTCCAATCAGAATTAACAATCACACGTGGGAGATATCTAAGCCTCCCACTGTGATTGTGGTACTGTTGCTTTAACGCCGGGTCACTCACGTGACCCCGGCGTTTGCATAAATCAACGACCTTCCAGCGTGCAGCGTTATACATGCTGCCGCTGGGAGGCGTGACGGATGCGAGCGGCGAGCGGCGGAGAGGAGACGCCGCTCGCCGACAGGTAGGAGGAGGGGAGACCACGGGCGGCGATGGACTGAGGGTGAGTGCTGCGAGCTGCGAGCAGCCTCCCCTACTAGCCGCCCGCGGACCCCTGACATAACCCCCCCCTCGAGGACCGCCCAACGGGCGGGAAGCTGAAGGCTTCAAAGGAAACCGCGCATGAAAGGAGCGGACCAAAGAGGGCGCGTTCACGTCAGAGGCAGAAACCCATGACCGCTCCTCAGGACCGTATCCCTTCCAGTCAACCAGATACTGCAAGCGACCCCGAGAAAAACGAGAATCAAGCAGGGCAGCCACGTCGTACACGTCACTAGAGGCTGCGCGGAGGGAAACTGGACACCTGAGAGGACCAGAGAATCGATTACAGAGCAGGGGCTTCAAAAGGGAGGTGTGAAAGGTGTTAGGAATACGCATGGAAGGAGGCAAGGCCAGGGAGTAGGACACAGGATTGACCCTACGCAATACCTTGAAGGGGCCAAGGAACCTGGGTGCGAATTTCATAGAGGGGACCCTGAGGCGGAGATTCTTAGAGGACAACCAAACCCTATCACCCGGAACATAAGAAGGAGCAGCCCCTCTTCGGCGATCAGCAAATCTCTTCTGAGCAACAGCCACTCGAGAAAGAGTAGCATGGACCTGATCCCACATCTTCCGTAAGGAGGTTAGGTGCTCGTCCAAAGCGGGTATTCCCTTGTCGGAGAATACGCCGGGAAGGACAGAGGGTTGGAACCCATAAGCAACCAAAAAAGGACTTAAGCCAGTGGACGAATGAGTCACAGTGTTTCTGGCGAACTCAGCCCAGGGAAGGAGGTGAGACCAGTTGTCCTGGTGTGCATTCGTGAAGCAGCGTAAATACAGCTCCACAGATTGATTCGCCCGTTCGGCAGCTCCATTGGATTGTGGATGATAGGAGGAGGTAAATGACAAGGAAATCCCCATCTCAGCACAAAAGCCCCTCCAAAACCGAGCGACAAACTGAGGACCCCTGTCGGATACGATATCCTGTGGTATACCATGCAAGCGGAAAACCTCATTGGCAAACACCCGAGCCAACTGAACCGCAGAAGGTAGTTTTTTGAGTGGAATAAAGTGTGCAGTCACAGTCAAAATTACTGTCATTCCATCGGATGAAGGAAGATCAACAATAAAGTCCATGGATAGGTGGGTCCATGGTTTCTTGGGTACGGACAAAGGCATCAGGAGACCCTGGGGTTTAACAGTAGGGGACTTACACTGTGCACAAACACGACAAGCCTGCACATAATCCACTACGTCTTTCTTAAGTGAAGGCCACCAGAATTGTCGAAGGAGACTTTTGTATGTTTTGGTAACCCCTGGGTGACCAGCCGTTTTGGCGGTGTGAAATAAAACCAACAATTTCTTTCTCTCTCTTTCTTTCATGTATAATCTATCAACAGGTGTCTCAGAGGGTGCTTGGGTTTGGTATGCCTTGATACCATCCAGGAAAAGGGACGAAATAACCAAACGGGTAGCGGCTATTATCTTAGACGTGGGTACAATGGGTTCAGGAGCGGGGGCAATAGACTCCAAAGGTTCGTATTGTCGGGAGATAGCATCAGCCTTGACATTACGGTACCCAGGCCTATATGTGATAATGAACTGAAAGCGTGAAAGAAATAAGGACCATCTGGCTTGACGAGAGGACAATCTTTTAGCATCAGCTATATAGGAGAGATTCTTATGATCAGTGATAACCAGGATTTCGTGTCTGGCTCCTTCTAATAAGTATCTCCACTCTTTAAAAGCCATCACAATAGCTAATAGTTCCCTGTTCCCGACATCATAATTTTTCTCCGAATCAGATAGTTTTTTAGAAAAGTAGCAACATGGATGGAGGGGTTCGTTATAGGATAGTCTTTGTGACAATACAGCTCCCACACCTGATTTTGAAGCGTCTACTTCCATTACAAAGGGAAGGGAAGGATCGGGATGGTGTAACACAGGGGCAGTGGCAAATGCCTTTTTGAGAGTCTCAAAGGCTTTAATGGCTTCAGGAGTCCAAACCCTGGGGTGCAAACCCTTTTTAGTCAGTTTAGTGATAGGAGCAATGACTGATGAAAAGTTTTTAATAAATCTGCGGTAATAATTGGCAAAGCCTATAAACCGCTGTATTGCTTTAAGGCCTTGAGGAAGAGGCCAAGACAACAGGGCTTCTAATTTTGAAGGATCCATGCTGAACCCCTGTTCAGAAATGATGTACCCTAGGAATTGTACTGATTTTTGGTCGAATAAACATTTCTCCAATTTACAATAAAGACCATTTTGTAACAATCTCTTAAGTACCTTCCTCACATGGGCATGATGAGACTCCAGATCAGGAGAAAACACAAGTATATCATCGAGATAGACCACGGCACAGACATGTAGTAAATCTCTAAGGACATCATTGATGAGGTCCTGAAAGACAGCAGGAGCATTACACAGTCCGAAAGGCATGACTAGATACTCGTAATGCCCACTGCGTGTATTGAACGCTGTCTTCCATTCATCGTTTTCTTTTATGCAAACCAAGTTATAAGCCCCCCTGAGGTCTAGTTTGGTAAAAAATCTAGAACCTTTGACACGGTCAAACAACTCAGTAATGAGAGGGATAGGATAAGCATTTTTAACTGTTATATTATTCAGGCCTCTATAGTCTATACATGGCCTTAAATCGCCCGCTTTCTTGGCAACAAAAAAGAAACCAGCACCAGCCGGAGAGGAGGACCTTCTGATAAAACCTTTACGTAAGGATTCCTGTATGTACTCCTCCATGACCTGGTTTTCTTTCTCAGAAAGCGGGTAGACCTTGCCCCTAGGAGGCATCTTTCCAGGTAACAGGTTTATGGCACAATCATAATCCCGATGTGGGGGTAGTCTATCAGCTTCCCTTTTTTCAAAGACCAATGCGAGGTCTGCATAGACAGGGGGGACAGAAACAGAAAGGGGTTTAGCTGTAGGGACATTGAGTAAACAAACGGGACGTAAACGGACCATACAGTCTCGTTGACAGGGTTCCCCCCAGGAGAGTATATCCAAACAACCCCAATCAAGTACCGGGTTATGCTTAACTAACCAGGGGAAGCCCAGTATGATGGAAGCTGTAGGGGAGTCAATTATTTGGAAGGTTATCCTTTCTTTGTGTAAGGCACCCACGGCCATTACCATTTCTTGGGTCTCATGGGTCACCAGGGGTTTCTCAAGTGGTCTACCATCTATGGCCTCAACGGCCAAGGGTGTGGCCTTTTGGATCAGATTCAAGGCTGCGGTTTTAGCAAAGTTCTCATCGATAAAGTTATCTGCAGCACCTGAATCGATCAAGGCTTTAGTTGTAATCGTGGTTTGATTGACCAAAAGAGTAACCGTAATGAATGGTCTGGAGATGGACACATGAGGGAAAAAAACCATAACACCCGAGGCCGACCCCTCTCTAGGCCTTAGGTGCTGTAGTTTCCCTGCAAACTAGGACAGTTACTTCGGAGATGCCCCCTCTTACCACAATAAAGGCACAAACCTTCCCTTCTGCGGTATGTCCTTTCAGCTTCAGATAAGCCTACAGCACCTAATTGCATGGGTTCTGGCCCAGCAGCAACAACTTCTTGAACGGCAGGTTGCAAGTGGGCAGTACGAGCCAGTATGGTTTGTAAAGCCTGGGCAAACTGATCCATACGATGGTCTAAACCATCCATTCTAGCCTCCTGATTAACTAGGAGCTGTGGAATGTCAGCAGGTTCCATAATGGCCCTGTTGTAATGTCACGATTCCGGGAACCCAACACGCTAACAGACACACACACACACAGAAAAGATGCCGTACCGGACCTTAGAGTGGCCGGGCTAAGCACCCACAGAATAGTCAGGAGACAAGCCGAGTCAGGGGAACCAGAAAACAGGATAACGATAAACAAGCCGAGGTCAAAGGGTAGGAGAAAGTCACAGAGTCAGATTAACAAGCCAGAGAGTACGTAACCAGAAATCACAAGTTCAGAATCAATACTATACAGCAAAGACCACAACAGGGCAGGGAGGAACAGGAAAGGTGAGTATAAATACCCTAGGTTAAATTCTGATTGGATAACTTCCAATCAGAATTAACAATCACACGTGGGAGATATCTAAGCCTCCCACTGTGATTGTGGTACTGTTGCTTTAACGCCGGGTCACTCACGTGACCCCGGCGTTTGCATAAATCAACGACCTTCCAGCGTGCAGCGTTATACATGCTGCCGCTGGGAGGCGTGACGGATGCGAGCGGCGAGCGGCGGAGAGGAGACGCCGCTCGCCGACAGGTAGGAGGAGGGGAGACCACGGGCGGCGATGGACTGAGGGTGAGTGCTGCGAGCTGCGAGCAGCCTCCCCTACTAGCCGCCCGCGGACCCCTGACAGGTTATACATATAAATGGGCGCTGGCCACACCACTATACTGCATACACATGATGAATCCCACATTTGACCATCGACTATGGACCGAGCGACGATGCACGTTGGTTAGACACCTCTATAATCAAGGACAGCTGAGACAATTCCCCGACCTGCAACAGAGTTACGATTTGCCACAAAGAGCGATATTCTCCTACCTACAACTAAAGGGAGCACTGACAAACTCCACTATCCTGACAACCCCTACCCACACGCGTTGTATAGAGAAAGCATGCAAATCTAGAACAATGCCCAAGAAACCGCTTTCACTCATGTATGCAATTCTAAATAATCCTACCCAACAGCCACCACCGCAGCTAGACAAATTCAGAGAGGCATGGCATAAGGATTTGAGTACAGTCTTCTCAGAAGAACAATGGAACCAAGCCTTCATAGCCCATAAAGGTAGATCCAGATGCGCATTCCACCTAGAGCTAATGCGCAAGATACAATATAGGTGGTACTTGGTACCGACTAGACTACCGACCATATATCCCAACACCTCGAGACTTTGCTGGAGATGTTTAATAGAGTAGGGCAGAATGCTCCACATCTGGTGGGCCTGCTCGGCCATCAGAGGATACTGGAAGGCAGTTGAGGGGGTGATACAAGGGGCACTGGTCACAAGAACCAACCTGAGACCAGAAAATGCCCTACTCTTCATCTCGATTGACCCATTCCCAAAAGCACATGCCGACCTAACATATCATATTTTGATTGCTGCCAACTTATTAATAGCCAGAGGGTGGAAACAACAACAGCCACCGGAGAGATCTAGCCTTCTCCAACAGATCTCCCTAAACCTAGCATATGAAACAAAAACCTGCCAGCGGCTACACCCCCCACACCACATAGTGGAAGCGAGGAACATATGGGAGGCGTATCTGAGGAAAGAGGAGGAGGGGGTCGTGTTAGAACAATAACATATCACACATATATATATATATATATATATATATATATATATATATTTGTGTTAAGGGCTCATGATAGTACAGAAGATACAAACACTGATAAGTGTAGGATGGTATTAAAAGAGCAAGTCGGTTGTGGTGTGCCGGAACCGACGATGAGGTAGGCCTGTAAATAAAGAGGGCCCACCAAGAAGAAATGTAAAGAGAAAAGGAGTTAATAATGAGGAGTGGGTGGGAGGGTGATGCAGCGCTGACCTCGAACGATATGGAGCCAGGTAAGGGGTGTCCCTTAAGTAGGGAAGAGGTGTGTCATACGCCCCTCCCACAATTACAGGCCAAAAGGCCTTAATACTTGTGTTAAGGGCTCATGATAGTACAGAAGATACAAACACTGATAAGTGTAGGATGGTATTAAAAGAGCAAGTCGGTTGTGGTGTGCCGGAACCGACGATGAGGTAGGCCTGTAAATAAAGAGGGCAAAAGTAGAAAATCAAATTTATTACATACCAGCAATATACATACTTTAACCAGACATGTCTTGAAAGGCATTTCTTACTTCTTGTACCGGGTTAGGTATGTATCTAGAGTAAGCCGATGATTTCCAGCGCCCTAGTGACTTGATAAACATGAACTGGAATGTTTGCACTGGATGCTGTGGAGGCCGCTCCTATGCGGAAGGAGTGGCCCGAATAGTTAGCTGATTTGAGGCCCAGCTGTGTAAGTAAAGGTGGTGGTAGTGAGTACCGAACCTTGTAGACTGAAAGTGGTTGAGATGGTGGTTCGTTGTTATGCTGGGTATATGAGTCCAGTAGTTTGACGGGGCTCCACCTGTTGTGAGTAGGATAGTACTTAACCTCTACGGAAAGTGCATGTTGACTGGTTTTGGAGTGAGGCAGAGTCAAGATATAATAGTCCATGTGTTTTGTTAAGTGTGAATGAAGTAGGATGTGAGTGGACTGTGTTGTGCTGATGGCGGTAAATTCTCTTGGTCTCAAGAAACCATAAACAAGGCTACGTATATGGCGGTTTTAACGATGAGGTTTGTGTTGTTGGCAAAGGGTTTAAATCTAGTGAATTGTATAAGTCTTTAAAAATATGGAAATCTATGGGTAGCCTCTGGGCCGTACGTGGGGGTTCGGATCTCTGAATACCCCTAAGGATGTTCTTAATTGGTAGGAGGACACTTGATTTGTCTGGTTGTAAAGTTAGCATGTGATGTTGGATGCCTGTCAGATATGGTTTGATTGTGTTGTATGATAGTTTGAGTTTGAGGTGGCAAAAAGAAGCAAAGCCCAACCAGGATGTCACGATGAAAGGTTGTAAGATGCTGTGTTCAGAAAGGAATCTTTAAATCAAATGAAAGCTCTATCGTAAGTTTCCCGGGTATTAGTAGACAGTGCTAATTGGGACAATGTTCTGCTATGTTGCATAATAGCATCTAGTCCATTACTAGATGGTGGAATAGTGGGGTGTTCGTGGCTGTGAGTGCGGCTGACAGGAGTATTTGACGAAAAGCCTGGAAATTAAAGCGAGACAAATTGTCAGCAGCAGTGTTACATACACCTGGAACATGAATACAAAACAAGAGAAAATTATGACATGCAGCCAGCCAAGTGAGTTTCCTCAAGAATCTCATAATAGTCAGTGATTTGGATCGGCCTTGTTTATAATGTGACAAGTTACTTGGTTGTCTGAGTAGCAACGTACAGACGAACCTGCCCATAAATGCACCCATGCCACGGCAACCGTCACGATGGGATATATCTCAAACAGAGCTGAGGTAGTGGAAAAACCCTCCAGGTCCTGAACTTCTGAAGGCCAGCTGCCCCAAAGCCATTCGTTCCGGAAAAATTGCTGCAAAACCTGTGGTAGACGCCGCGTCTGACCAAATGGTAGGTGAGGAGTCAGACAATTTTGGAAGGAACATGCTTTTACCATTCAAGGTGGTTAAAAATTTTCTCCACATAATTACGCCTGCCGTGGCTTGGGTATCCAGGGGTGACCTGTGTCCATCATGTCTAAAAGTGGGAAACATGTAAAGGAGTTGTGAGATGAAAGCCCGGCCTTGAGGTATGATGCGAATGGCAAAATTCAGTGACCCAAGCAGAGACTGTAATTCTTGCGGTTGCAAGTACCGAGTTGTATGTAGAGATTATGTTGATCAGAATGTTTTCTACCTTGGGCGTGGCAGGCTAGCTTGCATGGTGGCTGAGTCTAGTATGATACCCAGGAATGTGATGAAGGTATCTGGTCCTTCAGTCTTGGTGGAGGAGACTGGGACACCCACCTGTTCGAATAGACTGATGGTTTCTTTTAGGCTACTGGGAGGGGAAATATTCTCCTCGACCAGTAAGAAATCATCCAGATAATGTATAACTGTAGGGCATCTGGCTATATTTAATAAAACCAGCATAGGGTTTCGGCGAATACCTTCGAAAATGACCGGACTACTTTGGAACCTAAATGTTAAACGTGAGCAAAATAGTAGTTCCCTGCCCACTTGATACCATGCAGGTGACACAGTGTAGGGTGGATAGGCAGTAACTTGAAAGCATTGTGATATCAGTCTTACTGAGCCATGCTCCGGCCCCTGCCTGCATGATAGCCGTAATGGCGTGATCTATGGTGGAATATTGCAGTGAAAATTCCTCAGAGGGTATGAGGGAGTTCAGACTAGGAGTGACAGAGGTGTTGATAGATCAATGATAAGTCTCTGTTTGTGAGAAGATTTCCCTGTGACAATACCGATGGGGTTTGTCCGCCATGTGGTGAACGGAGGGGACTGGAAGAGCCCCCATAGGAAGTCCTCTGCCACTTCCTGGCTATGAGTGTCTCCACCGCTGTAGGGTTTGTTGTGCGGATTGTAAATTAGGACATTCCAGGATTCCGGAAGGCATGTGTATGAGGCCTGTGTGAATCCTTCTGATAGACCCGAGATAATGAATTCCACCAAATGTCTAGATGGATGATGTGGCAGTAATGTCGTAAGTACAGAAATGTTTATTGATGTTAAGTATAGTTTTGGGATACATTTTATTTGGACACAGATTTAGCATGTGCCCTGAAACAGATGGCTGGAGAAAGTGATTGCAACTCAACCAGTGCTGGAGGGGTCGCAGTGGCCGACCCAGCCATGGTAAGGGGTGTAGTGACCGATTCCCCAGGGGTGATACTGGCAGGCTAACAAGGCCTGAAAGGCGAAAAATTAATCTTGTTTTGTGACAGGTGAGGCCCTGCTAGTTGCCAAGTGGCTATGAGAGGCTCTGTCTATGAGTTGGCGCGAGGGGTTATTGAGGCCACCCGTCGTAGTGGCAGGAATCGTAGGCCTCTCGGTGATAGTAAAAGAAAACAGGGGGAGGGAGTGACAGGTGAGGCCCTCTCTATAATATTGCGAGGCGGCTAACTCACGTGTGGCCCGGTGGCGTTTGCCTCTGAAACGTTGAGACGGGGTGTTGGCCTCGCGGACCACTAAACGATAGGCAGAAATGCCAAGAAGGGAGGTACCTATTTGGGCCTATGCCCCTAACTTGCCAGTACTCTATGGCCTAGAAGAATGAAACGTATGTGAACTACAACGTGAGCAGGCTTACGTACCTGGTAGTATGTATGAAGTTTTGAGATTCGACAGGTATGAAAACCTGGATAAACCTAAAAAGGGATAGAGTGAGAATGGATCCTGTGAGACCTGTGTAATCTGTATAGGCTGGGATTAGGGCTTCTAGCAGTATGTGTGGGAGGTGTAAAATCTATGAGTATGATAGTGACATGACTGCCCATGCCTGGTGACAAGCGTTACGCTGAGTCCGATACCTGGCAGCAGGGGATTGGCCGTGTAATGTGTACATATGGAAGGTGATCAGATGATATGCATGTCACTAAACTGATCTGGGAATGCAAGGGACTTTTTAATGTGAAGTGACAATATGCAGAATCATAAATGTTGCTGTAAAGTGACGTATGAATGTATGAACCAGAACGTGTGATTCAAAAACCGAAAGTCTTGTGAGACGTATATGCCGTGTTCTTGAATACTCGTGTTACGTCGTCTGAGTGTGTCAAGAAAAGGCCTGAGTTTGTAAATGCCATGTGAAATGACAATCTATGCAGAAAATGTTGTAACGTGACGTATGAGTGGTTGAACCAATGCGTGTGATTCAACCCGAAACCCTCTGTGGAAGGTAGGACCGTGTTCTTATATACTCGTGGTATATCGTATGAGTATGATAAGAAATGGCCTGAATAGTTAGTGCCATGTAATCGTAATGTACATGGTTGTAATAACATCCATTATACTCTTTAAAATAGGACCGTGTCCTTGAACTCGTGGTATGTCGTACGAGCATGACAGAAAAAGGAGCCGTAATGTAGGCTAACCATAACTGTAATATACATGTAATATCTGCATTGTAAAATAAAATAACTATTATTATTAAAACCATATATATATAATAAGCAAACTGAAACAAAATAGACAACCTAAGATCGTGTAAAATAAGTATTTGAAAGTTTAACCGATTACTGTGCAGGAAACGTATGATTGGTTGGATCAGTACGTGTGATTCAACCCGAGTATGCATGAAAAGGAATTAAATCCTTGTGTCATGGTTAACAACAAAGAAATGAGGCCTGTAACGTAGGCTGATTTAATTGTAATGAATTGGATAATTATAAAAAAAAACTCCAGTAAGCGTGGGAGTCCAATGTCTATACAGAAATGTTAGCTGGTTTCATACCCTTGATGTAATAAGTGATACCTTAAAAATAGCATGAAAATGGTCTGTCTATTTAACCAGGCAACTTTTTAACCAAATGTAAATACATGAAATGATGAAATGTTACTCACGAAAAAGATCTATGTGAATACATAGCAGAATAACCGAATCTTAGTATGAAGGGAAACAGAAGTTAGCATGAATAGCTTAACCGTATGCATTTTAATGCGAACAGCAATCGTGCATAGAATACTATGAATAAGTGCCGACCAGAAAACACAAACCGAAATGACAATCGTTTAAATGAAGCAAGGTTGGTTTTTACATGAAATGCAATAATGTCTGAGAAGCCTGTAGTACACTGAATGACCGGTAGGGGTCAGTGTGTAGGCGAAAATGCAGTGGTTCGATGGTTTGTACATGAAATGCAATAATGTCTGAGAAGCCTGTAGTACACCGAATAACCGGTAGGGGTCAGTGTGTAGGCGAAAATGCAGTGGTTCGTTGGTTTGTACATGAAATGCGATAATGTCTAAGAAGCCTGTAGTACACCCAAAGACCGGTAGGGGGTTTAAACGAATGATATGCATGAACATGCAATGGTTTTAGAACAGACTTAGACAAAATGCAGCCGTAAAGTGAGGACCTGACCCGTGCATGGTGCCGTGGGACTGATGCCTGGCATAACGGGTAGGTTGACTTACAGTTTGTGAGTCACTTGGACACCATCCACGGCGATGGATTGAAGAAAGAAGGTGGTAGGCCGGAAAAGCCTGTGGCTGGATTCCTGACACAGCTCTGCTTAAAAAACCTCATGGAGTAATCAGGTAAAATGGCGTCTGGATGACCCGGAAGTGGAAATGATGCAGCGCTGACCTCGAACGATATGGAGCCAGGTAAGGGGTGTCCCTTAAGTAGGGAAGAGGTGTGTCATACGCCCCTCCCACAATTACAGGCCAAAAGGCCTTAATACATATATATATACACGAAGGATGAATAGTACCACTCCTAAGACCTAACTGCTCTGACGCAGAGAGACAATGACTCCAAACACCATGGTACAACAGCCAACATTGAGGTATACCAAGCTGAGGTTAAACAATCTACAGGGCATAACGGAACAAACACCCACATTGTACATAGTTACGTAGTTAGATAAGGGAATAGACCCGGTGACCGCACACAGCGTGCTAACTAAGAAGGAGACAAAGGGAGATGAGGGGTTTCCGACGTCTATTTCCCCTGTTCTTCTTCCCCTACCGTAGCCTGTCCCCAGGTTTCCCCCTTCCCATACCCCGGACCAAACCCAGGTTTAGGAGAGAAAGACAACCATGACATGGTACTAGACCAAAGTCACAAGGGCAGCGGAGAAACTCCCACGAGAATGAATAACCAGTTTGCTCTTGAATGTATAAGATGTGAATAAGATCGATGTACCTTAATCGCTTACCCTCCCTTTTTTCCTTTCTGTATCCCGAACAAGTTCTCTGATAAAATAAAAATTGTCAGATTCAAGTTCTTGTGCCCCACAGTTCAAATTAACATTCAAATGACAATTCACGACAGATCACACAAGTGAATAGCCCTGCCAACGTCGTCTCAAATTTTTTTTGTTATCTAAGAAGAAATAGAAATGCAAGAGCAGAATAGAGACTGTTCCCCGTCCTCAGAGACCATGATACACACTGACACAGAGCAGAATAGAGACTGTTCCCCGTCCTCAGAGACCATGATACACACTGACACAGAGCAGAATAGAGACTGTTCCCCCTAAATAGGGTCACTTGGCAGATATGGATTGACACCTATCCTAAGGATCCCTGAAACACACTGACACAGAGCAGAATAGAGACTGTTCCCCGTCCTCAAAGCCCTTGATACACACTGACAAAGAGCAGAATTCACGTTGTTTCTATGATGTGCATAACATGTTCTTGTAAATGTTTGTTAAATTTTTCCTGGAATTGTAATTTTGGAATCTGAATAAAGATAGTCAAATCCCTGATACACACTGACACAGAGCAGAATAGGGACTGTTCCCCCTACATAGGGTCACTATGTGCCTTTTTTTTGGTTTGGTTTTTGAAGCCACAGTGCAGCACCAGAGGGCCTAACAATTAGGCATGTACACATGCCTGAGAAATTTGGTATTGTTGCAGCCGCTGCTGTAACAGCGGCCAGAAAAATTTCACAGGCAGAAAGTGCCCTTTTGGATCAGATTCAAGGCTGCGGTTTTAGCAAAGTTCTCATCGATAAAGTTATCTGCAGCACCTGAATCGATCAAGGCTTTAGTTGTAATCGTGGTTTTATTGACCAAAAGAGTAACCGTAATGAATGGTCTGGAGATGGACACATGAGGGGAAAAAACCATAACACCCGAGGCCGACCCCTCTCTAGGCCTTAGGTGCTGTAGTTTCCCTGCAAACTAGGACAGTTACTTCGGAGATGCCCCCTCTTACCACAATAAAGGCACAAACCCTCCCTTCTGCGGTATGTCCTTTCAGCTTCAGATAAGCCTACAGCACCTAATTGCATGGGTTCTGGCCCAGCAGCAACAACTTCTTGAACGGCAGGTTGCAAGTGGGCAGTACGAGCCAGTATGGTTTGTAAAGCCTGGGCAAACTGATCCATACGATGGTCTGAACCATCCATTCTAGCCTCCTGATTAACTAGGAGCTGTGGAATGTCAGCAGGTTCCATAATGGCCCTGTTGTAATGTCACGATTCCGGGAACCCAACACGCTAACAGACACACACACACACAGAAAAGATGCCGTACCGGACCTTAGAGTGGCCGGGCTAAGCACCCACAGAATAGTCAGGAGACAAGCCGAGTCAGGGGAACCAGAAAACAGGATAACGATAAACAAGCCGAGGTCAAAGGGTAGGAGAAAGTCACAGAGTCAGATTAACAAGCCAGAGAGTACGTAACCAGAAATCACAAGTTCAGAATCAATACTATACAGCAAAGACCACAACAGGGCAGGGAGGAACAGGAAAGGTGAGTATAAATACCCTAGGTTAAATTCTGATTGGATAACTTCCAATCAGAATTAACAATCACACGTGGGAGATATCTAAGCCTCCCACTGTGATTGTGGTACTGTTGCTTTAACGCCGGGTCACTCACGTGACCCCGGCGTTTGCATAAATCAACGACCTTCCAGCGTGCAGCGTTATACATGCTGCCGCTGGGAGGCGTGACGGATGCGAGCGGCGAGCGGCGGAGAGGAGACGCCGCTCGCCGACAGGTAGGAGGAGGGGAGACCACGGGCGGCGATGGACTGAGGGTGAGTGCTGCGAGCTGCGAGCAGCCTCCCCTACTAGCCGCCCGCGGACCCCTGACAGGTTATACATATAAATGGGCGCTGGCCACACCACTATACTGCATACACATGATGAATCCCACATTTGACCATCGACTATGGACCGAGCGACGATGCACGTTGGTTAGACACCTCTATAATCAAGGACAGCTGAGACAATTCCCCGACCTGCAACAGAGTTACGATTTGCCACAAAGAGCGATATTCTCCTACCTACAACTAAAGGGAGCACTGACAAACTCCACTATCCTGACAACCCCGACCCACACGCGTTGTATAGAGAAAGCATGCAAATCTAGAACAATGCCCAAGAAACCGCTTTCACTCATGTATGCAATTCTAAATAATCCTACCCAACAGCCACCACCGCAGCTAGACAAATTCAGAGAGGCATGGCATAAGGATTTGAGTACAGTCTTCTCAGAAGAACAATGGAACCAAGCCTTCATAGCCCATAAAGGTAGATCCAGATGCGCATTCCACCTAGAGCTAATGCGCAAGATACAATATAGGTGGTACTTGGTACCGACTAGACTACCGACCATATATCCCAACACCTCGAGACTTTGCTGGAGATGTTTAATAGAGTAGGGCAGAATGCTCCACATCTGGTGGGCCTGCTCGGCCATCAGAGGATACTGGAAGGCAGTTGAGGGGGTGATACAAGGGGCACTGGTCACAAGAACCAACCTGAGACCAGAAAATGCCCTACTCTTCATCTCGATTGACCCATTCCCAAAAGCACATGCCGACCTAACATATCATATTTTGATTGCTGCCAACTTATTAATAGCCAGAGGGTGGAAACAACAACAGCCACCGGAGAGATCTAGCCTTCTCCAACAGATCTCCCTAAACCTAGCATATGAAACAAAAACCTGCCAGCGGCTACACCCCCCACACCACATAGTGGAAGCGAGGAACATATGGGAGGCGTATCTGAGGAAAGAGGAGGAGGGGGTCGTGTTAGAACAATAACATATCACACATATATATATATATATATATATATATACACGAAGGATGAATAGTACCACTCCTAAGACCTAACTGCTCTGACGCAGAGAGACAATGACTCCAAACACCATGGTACAACAGCCAACATTGAGGTATACCAAGCTGAGGTTAAACAATCTACAGGGCATAACGGAACAAACACCCACATTGTACATAGTTACGTAGTTAGATAAGGGAATAGACCCGGTGACCGCACACAGCGTGCTAACTAAGAAGGAGACAAAGGGAGATGAGGGGTTTCCGACGTCTATTTCCCCTGTTCTTCTTCCCCTACCGTAGCCTGTCCCCAGGTTTCCCCCTTCCCATACCCCGGACCAAACCCAGGTTTAGGAGAGAAAGACAACCATGACATAGTACTAGACCAAAGTCACAAGGGCAGCGGAGAAACTCCCACGAGAATGAATAACCAGTTTGCTCTTGAATGTATAAGATGTGAATAAGATCGATGTACCTTAATCGCTTACCCTCCCTTTTTTCCTTTCTGTATCCCGAACAAGTTCTCTGATAAAATAAAAATTGTCAGATTCAAGTTCTTGTGCCCCACAGTTCAAATTAACATTCAAATGACAATTCACGACAGATCACACAAGTGAATAGCCCTGCCAACGTCGTCTCAAATTTTTTTTGTTATCTAAGAAGAAATAGAAATGCAAGAGCAGAATAGAGACTGTTCCCCGTCCTCAGAGACCATGATACACACTGACACAGAGCAGAATAGAGACTGTTCCCCGTCCTCAGAGACCATGATACACACTGACAGAGCAGAATAGAGACTGTTCCCCCTAAATAGGGTCACTTGGCAGATATGGATTGACACCTATCCTAAGGATCCCTGAAACACACTGACACAGAGCAGAATAGAGACTGTTCCCCGTCCTCAAAGCCCTTGATACACACTGACAAAGAGCAGAATTCACGTTGTTTCTATGATGTGCATAACATGTTCTTGTAAATGTTTGTTAAATTTTTCCTGGAATTGTAATTTTGGAATCTGAATAAAGATAGTCAAATCCCTGATACACACTGACACAGAGCAGAATAGGGACTGTTCCCCCTACATAGGGTCACTATGTGCCTTTTTTTTGGTTTGGTTTTTGAAGCCACAGTGCAGCACCAGAGGGCCTAACAATTAGGCATGTACACATGCCTGAAAAATTTGGTATTGTTGCAGCCGCTGCTGTAACAGCGGCCAGAAAAATTTCACAGGCAGAAAGTGCCCCAAAACATGGCGGCTTGAACCCTAGTTGGTGGCGGATAAGTCACGCAAGTCAACCGGCATTCAGAGCTAAAATACAGCGGCGTGTGGACCATTTTTAGCCCAAGGCAGCTCATCTCATCAGGCCTTTTTTAATCGAATGTATCGCCCAGTGTCAGTTCCTTCGGGATCCATCCCTCATTCATCTTAATAAAGGTGAGGTAATCTAGACTTTTTTGACCTAGGCGACTTCTCTGCTGCACTGAAGGTCCTTTCTGACAGGACACTTGAAGCGGGGCAGGCCAGAAGTTCTATCGCAAATTGGGATAGCTCAGACCACAGGTCAAGCCTGCACACCCAGTAGTCAAGGGGTTCATCGCTCCTCAGAGTGTCGATATCTGCAGTTAAGGCGAGGTAGTCTGCTACCTGTTGGTCGAATCGTTCTGAGGGTGGATCCCGAAGGGCTGTGGAGATGCGTAGGACTTAAAAAGGTCCGCATGTCCTCCATCAACAACACGTCTTTAAAGCGTCCTGTCCTTGCCGGCGTGGTCGTGGGAGGAGGAGGATGACTTCCACCTCTCCCCCTGTTAGATTCCCGTTGTGCTGTGACATCACCCTTATACGCTGTGTAAAGCATACTTTTTAATTTATTTTGCAAATGCTGCATCCTTTCCGACTTGTTGTAATTCGGTAACATTTCCGCCACTTTCTGCTTATACCGGGGGTCTAGTAGCATGGACACCCAGTACAGGTCGTTCTCCTTCAGCCTTTTTATACGAGGGTCCCTCAACAGGCACGACAGCATGAAAGACCCCATTTGCACAAGGTTGGATGCCGAGCTACTCATTTCCCATTCCTCCTCCTCACTGATGTCAATGAAGGTATGTTCTTCACCCCAGCCACGTACAACACCACGGGTACCAGATAGGTGACAATGATCACCCTGGGATGCCTGTTGTGGTTGGTCTTCCTCCTCCTCCTCAAAGCCACATTCCTCCTCTGACTCCTCTTCCTCACAATCCTTTTCCAGCGTTGCCGCAGGTCCAGCAAGCGATGCTGATAAGGCTGTTTCTGGTGGTGATGTGACCACAACTCTTCCTCTTCCTCTTCACGCTCATCTACGGCCTGATCCAGCACTCTTCGCAGGGCACGCTCCAGGAAGAAAACAAATGGTATGATGTCGCTGATGGTGCCTTCGGTGCGACTGACTAGGTTTGTCACCTCCTTAAAAGGACGCATGAGCCTACAGGCATTGTATGATCGTCCAGTAACGTGGCAAAAAAAATTCCCAGCTCCCCAGAGGCTGTCCCAGCACCCCGGTCATACAAATATTCATTAACAGTTTTTTCTTGTTGGAGCAGGCGGTCGAACATTAGGAGTGTTGAATTCCAACGTGTCGGGCTGTCGCAAATCAAGCGCCTCACTGGCATGTTGTTTCGCCGCTGGATATCGACAAAGTGAGCCATGGCCGTGAAATGGCCACACACCTTCCTGGCCTGCTTCAGGACGTCCTGTAAGCCTGTGTAATTATGCACAAAGCGTTGTACGATCAGATTACACACATGTGCCATGCACGGCACATGTGTCAACTTGCCCAACTTCAATGCCGCTAACAAATTTTTTCCGTTGTCACAAACCACTTTGCCGATATCCAGTTGCTGCGGAGTCAGCCACTTTTCCACCTGTGCGTTCAGGGTGGACAGGAGTGCTTGTCCGGTGTGACTCTCTGCTTTCAAGCAAGTCAAACCCAAGACGGCGTGACACTGCCGTATCCGGGATGTGGAATAGTACCTGGGGAGCTGGGGGGGTGCCGTTGATGTGGAGCAAGATGCAGCAGCAGAAGAGGACTCAGCCGAGGAGGTTATGGAAGAGGATGGAGTAGGAGGAGTAGAGGAGGTGGTAGCAGGACTGCCTGCAAGTCGTGGCGGCGTCACCAACTCCTCTGCAGAGCCATGCATTCCATGCTTGGCAGCAGTCAGCAGGTTTACCCAATGCGCAGTGTAGATGATATACCTGCCCTGACCATGCTTTGCAGACCAGGTATCAGTGGTCAGATGGACCCTTGCCCCTACACTGTGTGCCAGACATGCCATTACTTCCTTTTGCACAATCGAGTACAGGTTGGGGATTGCCTTTTGTGAAAAGAAATTTCGGCCGGGTACCTTCCACTGCGGTGTCCCAATAGCTACAAATTTTTTGAACGCCTCAGACTCCACCAGCTTGTATGGTAAAAGCTGGCGGGCTAATAGTTCGGACAAGCCAGCTGTCAGACGCTGGGCAAGGGGGTGACTTTCTGACATTGGCTTCTTACGCTCAAACATGTCCTTGACAGACACATGACTGTGGGCAGATGAGCGGGAACTGCTCAAGGCGGGAGACGGAGTGGCGGATGGTTGAGAGGGGGCAAGGAGGACAGCAGTGGTTGACGTGGCTGAATATACTGGACCAGGAGGAGGATGGCGGCTTAGAGTAGGCGTGCTGCTTGTAATCATGTGTTGATCCCATAGGCGTTTGTGATGTGAGATCATGTGCCTACGCAAAGCAGTTGTACCTAGGTGGGTGTTGGACTTCCCACGACTCAGTTTCTTTTGGCACAGGTTGCAAATGGCATCGCTGTTGTCAGAGGCAGACACACAAAAAAAATTCCACACTGCTGAGCTCTGCAATGACGGCATTCTGGTGGTGGACACAGCATGCGTTGATTGGCGTGCTGTCGGGCTGACCCCGGGTGCCGATGCATGCTGTGTGACTGTGCCACTAGCTCCTTGAGATGACCTCCCCTTGCTTCCAACTCGTCTCCTCCTCCTCCTCCTCTCTGTCTCCCCATCTGAACTTTCGCCCTGTTCTTCTTCTTGCCGAGCGGGCACCCACGTGACATCCATGGACGCATCGCCATCATCAACTGCTTCACTTGTATCTGATAACTCAGCAAAGGAAGCAGCAGCGGGTACAACATTATCATCATCACAAAGTACGTCCATGTGTGTAATGCTGCCTGCCTGAGACATATCCCTGTTATCTACATCCTCTGGCAATATTGGTTGCGCATCACTCATTTCTTCAAACGGATGTGTGAATAACTCCTCTGACATTCCAAGTAAATCGGTTGTGGTGCTAGTTTTGGTGGTGGCGGCAGGCGGGTGAGTGGTATCTTGAGAGGTGCCTGAAGCTAAGCTGGAGGAGGATGGTGCGTCAAGGTTCCGAGCGGAGGCTGTAGAAGATTGGGTGTCCTGTGTTAGCCAGTCAACTATGTCCTCAGAACTTTTCAAGTTCAGGGTACGTGGCCTCTGAAAACTGGGCATTATTCTAGGGCCAAAGGGAATCACAGCACCACGACCACGATGGCCCCTGCGGGGTGGCCTGCCTCTGCCTGTCATTTTTGGGGGGATTAGTGGTACTATGCGTGCAAGCTACTGTGAGACCAGATATGAGTGGCAATGTGCAATGGCAGAGGTCTGCAGAGTACACGCTGCAGGCCTGACACACCCGCTTGAAGACAACTAACTGCTATTCAATCTATAACAGTGAAAAAAAAATTATGTTTTTAAATGCACGCTATTGTGACACCAGAAATAAGTGGCAATGCGCACTGGCAGAGGTTGGCAGAGTACACCCTGTAGGCCTTACACCCGTTTGAAGACAACTAACTGCTATTCAATCTATAACAGTGAAGAAAGTTTTTTGGTTTTAAATGCACAAAATTGTGACACCAGATGTGAGTGGCAATGTGCACTGGCAGGGTTCTGCAGGGCACACGCTGAAGGCCTGAAACACCCGCTTTAAGGACACTGACTGCTATTAGCTTACACTGGAAACCTTTTTTTCATTGTAAAAGCATGCTACAGAGACACCAGATATGAGTGGCAACTGTCAAAGTACGCTGGCAGGGTTCTGCAGGGCACACGCTGATGGAAGGCCTGACACACCCGCTTTAAGGACACTGACTGCTATTAGCTTACACTGGAAACCTTTTTTTCTTTGTAAAAGAAAGCTACAGAGACACCAGATATGAGTGGCAACTGTCAAAATACGCTGGCAGGGTCTGCAGGGCACACGCTGAAGGAAGGCCTGAAACACCCGCTTTAAGGACACTGACTGCTATTAGCTTACACTGGAAACCTTTTTTTCTTTGTAAAAGCACACTACAGAGACACCAGATATGAGTGGCAACTGTCAAAGTACGCTGGCAGGGTTCTGCAGGGCACACGCTGAAGGCCTGTAACACCCGCTTTAAGGACACTGACTGCTATTAGCTTACACTGGAAAACTGTTTTTCTTTGTAAAAGCACGCTACAGAGACACCAGATATGAGTGGTGGCACTGGGCAAATGGGCACAGTATCCACTGAGCCTGACACAGACGCTGGCAGACAACGAACTGCTCTTCAATCTATTACAGTGAAAAAAGTTTTTTGGTTTTAAATGCACGCTATAGAGACACCAGATATGAGTGGCAAATTACACTTGCTGAGGTTGGCAGAGCACACGCTGAAGGCCTGACACCCAAAAGCTTGCAGACAACTAACTGCTATTAGCTTACAGTGAAACACTCTTTTTGTTTTTAAAGGCACGCTATAGTCACACCAGATATGAGTGGTGGAACTGGGCAAATGGGCACAGTATCCACTGAGCCTGACACAGAAGCTGGCAGACAACTAACTGCTCTTCTTCAATCTATTACAGTGAAAAACTTGTTTTGGTTTTAAATGCAAGCTTAAGCTATTGTGACACCAGCAGTGAGTGAGAGGTGGCACTGGGCAAATGGGCACAGTATGCACTGTGAGCCTGACACAGAAGCTGGCAGGCAGGCAACTGCAATTACATTACACAAAAAAAAGCAGACTGATGTTCTAGCCCTAAAAAGGGCTTTTTGGGGTGCTGTTCTTACAGCAGAGATCAGATGAGTCCTTCAGGATTGTAGTGGACACTGAATACCCTAGCCTAGCTATCAATTTCCCTATCTAATCAGAAGCAGCTACACTTTCCCTCCTCTCACTATGCATGCAGCTTCAGAATGAATCTAAAATGGATGCTGGGAGGTAGGTGAGAGGGTGTGGAAGGGAGGGTCTGCTGCTGATTTGCTGGACTGTGTCTGCTGACCGTAAGGCACAGGGTCAAAGTTTGCTCAATGATGACAAATAGGGGGGGGATCGAACTGCCCATGTGTTCGCCCGCGGCGGCGAACGCGAACACGCTATGTTCGCCGGGAACTATTCACCAGCGAACAGTTCGGTACATCACTAATTGCCACTAATATCTGGTGTCACAATAGCGTGCATTTAAAACCCAAAAACTTTTTTCACTGTTATAGATTGAATAGCAGTTACTTGTCTTCAAACGGGTGTGTCAGGCCTATAGCGTGTACTCTGCCAACCTCTGCCAGTGCACATTGCCACTCATATCTGGTGTCACAATAGCGTGCATTTAAAACCAAAAACTTTTTACACTGTTATAGATTGAATAGCAGTTAGTTGTCTTCAAGCGGGTGTCAGGCCTACAGCGTGTACTCTGCCAACCTCTGCAAGTGCACATTGCCACTCATATCTGGTGTCACAATAGCGTGCATTTAAAACCCCAAAACTTGTTTCACTGTTCTAGATTGAATAGCAGTTAGTTGTCTGCAAGCAGGTGTCAGGCCTACAGCGTGTACTCTGCCAGCCTCTGCAAGTGCACATTGCCACTCATATCTGGTGTCACAATAGCGTGCATTTAAAACCAAAAACTTTTTCCACTGTTATAGATGGAATAGCAGTTAGTTGTCTGCAAGCGGGTGTCAGGCTTACAGCGTGTACTCTGCCAACCTCTACAAGTGCACATTGCCACTCATATCTGGTGTCACAATAGTGTGCATTTAAAACCCAAAAACTTTTTTCACTGTTCTAGATTGAATAGCAGTTAGTTGTCTTCAAGCGGGTGTGTCAGGCCTACAGTGTGTACTCTGCCAACCTCTGAAGTGCACATTGCCACTCATATCTGGTGTCACAATAGCGTGCATTTAAAACCAAAAAACCTTTTTCACTGTTATAGATTGAATAGCAGTTAGTTGTCTTCAAGCGGGTGTGTCATGCCTACAGCGTGTACTCTGCCAACCTCTGCAAGTACACATTGCCACTCATATCAGGTGTCACAATAGCGTGCATTTAAAACCAAAAACTTTTTACACTGTTATAGATTGAATAGCAGTTAGTTGTCTTCAAGCGGGTGTCAGGCCTACAGCGTGTACTCTGCCAACCTCTGCAAGTGCACATTGCCACTCATATCTGGTGTCACAATAGCGTGCATTTAAAACCCCAAAACTTGTTTCACTGTTCTAGATTGAATAGCAGTTAGTTGTCTGCAAGCAGGTGTCAGGCCTACAGCGTGTACTCTGCCAGCCTCTGCAAGTGCACATTGCCACTCATATCTGGTGTCACAATAGCGTGCATTTAAAACCAAAAACTTTTTCCACTGTTATAGATGGAATAGCAGTTAGTTGTCTGCAAGCGGGTGTCAGGCTTACAGCGTGTACTCTGCCAACCTCTACAAGTGCACATTGCCACTCATATCTGGTGTCACAATAGTGTGCATTTAAAACCCAAAAACTTTTTTCACTGTTCTAGATTGAATAGCAGTTAGTTGTCTTCAAGCGGGTGTGTCAGGCCTACAGTGTGTACTCTGCCAACCTCTGAAGTGCACATTGCCACTCATATCTGGTGTCACAATAGCGTGCATTTAAACCAAAAAAACCTTTTTCACTGTTATAGATTGAATAGCAGTTAGTTGTCTTCAAGCGGGTGTGTCAGGCCTACAGCGTGTACTCTGCCAACCTCTGCAAGTGCACATTGCCACTCATATCTGGTGTCACAATAGCGTGCATTTTGAACCAAAACACTTTTTCCACTGTTATAGATTGAATAGCAGTTAGTTGTCTTCAAGCGGGTGTGTCAGGCCTACAGCGTGTACTCTGCCAACCTCTGCCAGTGCACATTGCCACTCATATCTGGTGTCACAATAGCGTGCATTTAAAACCAAAAACTTTTTCCACTGTTATAGATTGAATAGCAGTTAGTTGTCTTCAAGCGGGTGTCAGGCCTACAGCGTGTACTCTGCCAACCTCTGCAAGTGCACATTGCCACTCATATCTGGTGTCACAATAGCGTGCATTTAAAACCAAAAACTTTTTCCACTGTTATAGATTGAATAGCAGTTAGTTGTCTTCAAGCGGGTGTGTCATGCCTACAGCGTGTACTCTGCCAACCTCTGCAAGTACACATTGCCACTCATATCTGGTGTCACAATAGCGTGCATTTTGAACCAAAAAACGTTTTTTCACTGTTATAGATTGAATAGCAGTTACTTGTCTTCAAGCGGGTGTCAGGCCTACAGCGTGTACTCTGCCAACCTCTGCAAGTACACATTGCCACTCATATCTGGTGTCACAATAGCGTGCATTTTGAACCAAAAAACTTTTTCCACTGTTATAGATTGAATAGCAGTTAGTTGTCTTCAAGCGGGTGTGTCAGGCCTACAGCGTGTACTCTGCCAACCTCTGCAAGTGCACATTGCCACTCATATCTGGTGTCACAATAGCGTGCATTTAAAACCAAAAAACTTTTTTCACTGTTCTAGATTGAATAGCAGTTAGTTGTCTTCAAGCGGGTGTGTCAGGCCTACAGCGTGTACTCTGCCAACCTCTGCCAGTGCACATTGCCACTCATATCTGGTGTCACAATAGTGTGCATTTAAAACCAAAAACTTTTTCCACTGTTATAGATTGAATAGCAGTTAGTTGTCTTCAAGCGGGTGTCAGGCCTACAGCGTGTACTCTGCCAACCTCTGCAAGTGCACATTGCCACTCATATCTGGTGTCACAATAGCGTGTATTTAAAACCAAAAAACTTTTTTCACTGTTATAGATTGAATAGCAGTTAGTTGTCTTCAAGCGGGTGTGTCAGGCCTACAGCGTGTACTCTGCCAACCTCTGCAAGTGCACATTGCCACTCATATCTGGTGTCACAATAGCGTGCATTTAAAACCAAAAAACTTTTTTCACTGTTATAGATTGAATAGCAGTTACTTGTCTGCAAGCGGGTGTAAGGCCTACAGCGTGTACTCTGCCAACCTCTGCAAGTGCACATTGCCACTCATATCTGGTGTCACAATAGCATGCATTTAAAACCAAAAACTTTTTCCACTGTTATAGATTGAATAGCAGTTAGTTGTCTGCAAGCGGGTGTGTCAGGCCTACAGCGTGTACTCTGCCAACCTCTGCAAGTGCACATTGCCACTCATATCTGGTGTCACAATAGCGTGCATTTTGAACCAAAAAACTTTTTCCACTGTTATAGATTGAATAGCAGTTAGTTGTCTTCAAGCGGGTGTGTCAGGCCTGCAGCGTGTACTCTGCCAAACTCTGCAAGTGCACATTGCCACTCATATCTGGTGTCACAATAGCGTGCATTTAAAACCAAAAACTTTTTCCACTGTTCTAGATTGAATAGCAGTTAGTTGTCTGCAAGCGGGTGTGTCAGGCCTACAGCGTGTACTCTGTAAACCTCTGCCAGTGCACATTGCCACTCATATCTGGTGTCACAATAGCGTGCATTTAAAACCAAAAACTTTTTCCACTGTTATAGATTGAATAGCAGTTAGTTGTCTTCAAGCGGGTGTCAGGCCTACAGCGTGTACTCTGCCAACCTCTGCAAGTGCACATTGCCACTCATATCTGGTGTCACAATAGCGTGCATTTAAAACCAAAAACTTTTTCCACTGTTATAGATTGAATGGCAGTTAGTTGTCTTCAAGCGGGTGTCAGGCCTACAGCGTGTACTCTGCCAAACCTCTGCAAGTGCACATTGCCACTCATATCTGGTGTCACAATAGCGTGCATTTAAAACCAAAAAACTTTTTTCACTGTTATAGATTGAATAGCAGTTAGTTGTCTTCAAGCGGGTGTGTCAGGCCTACAGCGTGTACTCTGCCAACCTCTACAAGTGCACATTGCCTCTAATATCTGGTGTCACAATAGCGTGCATTTAAACCCAAAAACTTTTTCCACTGTTATAGATTGCATAGCAGTTAGTTGTCTTCAAGCGGGTGTGTCAGGCCTACAGCGTGTACTTTGCCAACCTCTGCCAGTGCACATTTACACTCATATCTGGTGTCACAATAGCGTGCATTTAAAACCAAAAAACTTTTTCCACTGTTATAGATTGAATAGCAGTTAGTTGTCTTCAAGCGGGTGTCAGGCCTACAGCGTGTACTCTGCCAACCTCTGCCAGTGCACATTGCCACTCATATCTGGTCTCACAGTAGCTTGCACACATAGTACCACTAATCCCCCAAAAAATGACAGGCAGAGGCAGGCCACCCCGCAGGGGCCGTCGTGGTCGTGGTGCTGTGATTCCCTTTTGCCCTAGAATAATGCCCAATTTTCAGAGGCCACGTACCCTGAACTTGAAAAGTTCTGAGGACATAGTTGACTGGCTAACACAGGACACCCAATCTTCTACAGCTTCTGCTCGGAACTTGATGCACCATCCTCCTCCAGCTTAGCTTCGGGCACCTCTCAAGATACCACTCACCTGCCTGCCGCCACCATCAACACTAGCACCACAGCCGCTTCACTTTATCTGTCAGAGGAGTTATTTACACATCCGTTTAAAGAAATGAGTGATGCGCAACCATTATTGCCAGAGGATGTAGATAACAGGGATATGTCTCAGTCAGGCAGCATTACACACATGGACGTACGGTGTGATGATGATGATGTTGTACCCGCTGCTGCTTCCTTTGCTGAGTTGTCAGATACAAGTGAAGCAGTTGATGATGACGATGCGTCCATGGATGTCACGTGGGTGCCCGCTCGGCAAGAAGAAGAACAGGGCAAAAGTTCAGATGGGGAGACAGAGGAGGAGGAGGAGACGAGTTGGAAGCAGGGGGAGGTCGTCGCAAGGAGCTAGTGGCACAGTCAGACCGCATGCATCGGCATCCGGGGTCAGCCCGACAGCACGCCAATCAACGCATGCTGTGTCCACCACCAGAATGCCGTCATTGCAGAGCTCAGCAGTGTGGCATTTTTTCTGTGTGTCTGCCTCTGACAACAGCAATGCCATTTGCAACCTGTGCCAAAAGAAACTGAGTCGTGGTAAGTCCAACACCCATCTAGGTACAACTGCTTTGCGTAGGCACATGATCGCACATCACAAACGCCTGTGGGATCAACACATGAGTACAAGCAGCACACAATCTCAAAGCCGCCATCCTCCTCCTGGTCCAGCATCTTCAGCCACGTCAACCACTGCTGTCCTCCTTGCCCCCTCTCAACCATCCGCCACTCCGCCTCTTGCCTTGAGCAGTTCCCGCTCATGGGTCCCTGAGATAAAGCTGTCAATCCATATCTGCCAAGTGACCCTATGTAGGGGGAACAGTCCCTATTCTGCTCTGTGTCAGTGTGTATCAGGGTCTCTGAGGACAGGTGTCAATCCATATCTGCCAAGTGACCCTATGTAGGAGGAACAGTCCCTATTCTGATCTGTGTCAGTGTGTATCAGGGTCCCTGAGGACAGGTGTCAATCCATATCTGCCCAGTGACCCTATGTAGGGGGAACAGTCCCTATTCTGCTCTGTGTCAGTGTGTATCAGGGTCTCTGAGGACAGGTGTCAATCCATATCTGCCAAGTGACCATATGTAAGAGGAACAGTCCCTATTCTGCTCTGTGTCAGTGTGTATCAGCGTCCCTGAGGAGTGGTGTCAATCCATATCTGCCAAGTGACCCTATGTAGGGGGAACAGTCCCTATTCTGCTCTGTGTCAGTGTGTATCAGGGTCTCTGAGGACAGGTGTCAATCCATATGTCAAGGTGTCAATCCATATCCATTTTGATTTAGGAATGTTAGGTGATTTATGCCCTTTATGGATTAAAACCAGACTCTGCATCAACTGTGTAATTTTCCATGGGAGTTTTGCCATGGATCCCCCTCCGGCATGCCACAGTCCAGGTGTGAGTCCCCTTGAAACAACTTTTCCATCACTATTGTGGCCAGAAAGAGTCCCTGTGGGTTTTAAAATTCGCCTGCCCATTGAAGTCTATGGCGGTTCGCCCGGTTTGCCGGTTTGTGAACGTTTGCGGAAGTTCACGTTCGCCGTTCGCGAACCGAAAATTTTATGTTCGCGACATCACTACTGCAGAATAAGCTGGTGCTATATAAATACCAATAATAATAATAATAATAATAATGCTGTAAGTATGTATATTAATAGCAGCAGGCATACACTTTTCCACTTGTAGACAGCAGATGTTTATAAACTGAATACAGCAAGCGGAGGCTTTTAACTTGGAAGCAGAAGAAAGTAGTTAAGGCAGAGTGCGGTTTCAAAGAGTTTGGAGAGTCAGAAAAGTCGAGTGTTCAGGTAAAGACGTTTAATTACAAGAAGGGAGCTTTGAATCTAAGTGAAGCAAAATAACAGAGCGAAACAAAGCTGACACTTCTTCCCTTTAAAAGCTGCATATCATGATGCCATGCCATTCAAGGGAACCCGGACGAGCTGTCATGACAGAAAGAAACTTGACCAGGCTTGAAAGAAAATGCAATCAATACAAACATTGTCCTGGCAGACAAAATATTTATTGGCACTTAAAAGAAATGTGCAATATAAGGTAACACAGAAGGAGCAAAACCAAAAACCTTGTGTGTTTCAGACTTGATGGCTCTTACTAATTTTTCTTCATCTCTCAGGACAACGTTTGTATTGGTATGCTTATTCAATCAAGCCCACTTATTTATTGCTATTATCAATACTGATCAAAGTTTAGGTTTTATAACCTGTCCTCCCATATAATAACCTCATTAATAGTGCCCAAAGAAGACTATAAATGTATGGAGATCATATGTGTAAATGAGAAGAAGACCTTTGGGCCATATACTTAAACTTCCTCAAAATCTGGTCACTAGAGTTTAGTTCTTACCTACACCTATACCTATGTTTCCTACCATGAGCATCTATTAAAACTGTTTATTTTGCCTACTTGGTTCTAATATACAGATTGCCTTTTCTACTTCCCTTGCTACCTCCCTATCTTTTATTTCCTCCCATTATTTTGTACTAGATAGAGATATATATATATCACCATCTCTCTAAACCCAAAGAATGGAGTCTTGTGGTATCATCAGTGAATATCATCCATACCACTGTGAGATGTAAATTGGGAATAGAAGACACATCACTGCTTAGTAATTGGCAAAACTGAGGTTCCTTTGCTTTCTATGCCACTATGTTTTGTTATCTTTATGGAAAAGGTTAATGCAGTTTGATACTAATTTGCATAATTGCTACATAGAATCCTCTGATTTCAGTAACTGAATGGGTGGATCCCCAAATTACACAGAAATATATCTCCATTAATTCAAGTGGAAAGCAAAACAGTTTGCTTAATCACTGCAACATGGGCATGCCTTGTCTGAAAGCTATGTCTCTAGTCATACTGATCCTACAACTGGCCCTATTCATCTTAGTGCTGCCAATTATTCTCCTGAACTTCATAGGAATATGGGATAGGATTGTGAAGAAAATATTTCCTTTTTTTATGGCCCATTTCACAGAAACATATAACAAATCTATGGACGGTATTAAAAAGGATCTCTTCAGCAACCTTTCTGACTTTGAAAATGATTTGAAGGAGATCAATCTGCTAGAAATTGGCTGCGGCACAGGAGCCAACTTCAAATTCTACCCAAATGGCTGCAAAATAACCTGCCTCGACCTGAATCCAAATTTCCAATCATTTTTGAGCAAAAGCCAAGCAGAAAGTAACCATCTGAAGTTTGAAGATTTTGTGGTGGCTTCTGCAGACAACATGAGCCCAGTGCCCGATGCCTCTATGGATGTGGTGGTCTGCACCCTGTTAGTGTGTTCAATACCAAACACACCAAAGATCCTGGATGAGGTGTGGAGAGTACTCAAGCCTGTAAGTTTTAGCTTCTTTGTTCCTATTTATTTAATTATCTGTTTTTATACATCAAATTTACAAAGATGATCCTAGTAGACACATTATGGTAGCACAATATGATGACATATGTTCCAAAAACATTACAATTGTAGCAAAGCATGGGGTGTACAGAAAGGAAAAAAGGGGAGGGGGAAACAGACTAAACAATAAATACAGTGCCTCTGGTATAACCATCATATCTAAAAAATATAACTGCTTGGTATAAGTGAACCCACAGATAATGTAGATCATGTAAATATCAACAGAACAGTTGTCAAAAGTATGCTGGTTCTGCCCTTTAACAAATCAAATAATTATTTGCTCATGAACCATTTCCGTTGGTTTTACAAACCAAATACACTCTCCAGAGAAGTCAAAGGAGCTAATGTAATTCAGTACAAAGAAATAGTGGCTTAAGTGACTATGAATGATTGTGTATACAATAATCAGTCACAACCAGGGCCGGACTGGGAATTAAAAGCAGCCCTGGAAAAAAATATTTACCAGCCCCATAATGCGTCGCGCCAGCATAGTGTGCAGGTACAGAGTTAGAAAAGAGAACTTAAAATTAAAAATGATTACTGCAACGTAAAAAAAAGCACTCATAGGCTTCAAAATAAACAAAAGTGCTGATTTATTTTAAGCAGACGTGCCTTTGCATGTAATCAATGTTTCAGTCCAACTACCTTGACATATTAAGAAAAGCTTGGTAATGGGACTGAAATGGTGAATGTATGTAGGGCACAACTGTAAAAAATTTACGTTATCTTGTTTATTTTGAAGTCCTGTGGGTGCGCTCTTTACTTTAAATATGTTATTGTGCTGGAGTATGCACCTAGCAACAAGACTCGGACAATATCTGCTCATTACATATGGTACATATTAATGACATTTCTCGTATTATGCATATATAAATGTACATTAACATATGTGTAAATATAATAGGCATAATTATATATATATATATATATATATAAAAAAAAAAAACACGAAAAATACCGGCACTCAAGGATTTTCAGCAAATCAAATCTTCATTTATTTCGAAGAAAAGAATCGACGTTTCAGCTCCTCACAGGAGCTTTCATCAGGACAGCTTTCATCAGGACAGTGTCCAGATGAAAGCTCCTGTGAGGAGCTGAAACGTCGATTCTTTTCTTCGAAATAAATGAAGATTTGATTTGCTGAAAATCCTTGAGTGCCGGTATTTTTCATGTTTTGTATTATTCAGCCACCAGAGCACCAGGTATTTTTTTCTTATTGTCATGGTTGGAGTGCAGGGGCTATCTAGATATATATATATGCCGGTATTTTTCATGTTTTGTATTATTCAGCCACCAGAGCACCAGGTATTTTTTTCTTATTGTCATGGTTGGAGTGCATGGTTGGAGTGCATAATACAAAACATGAAAAAGAAAAATACAGAACATGAAAAAGAAAAAGAAACATGAAGAAGGATTTTCAGCAAATCAAATCTTCATTTATTTCGAAGAAAAGAATCGAAGTTTCAGCTCCTCACAGGAGCTTTCATCTGGACACTGTCCTGATGAAAGCTGTCCTGATGAAAGCTCCTGTGAGGAGCTGAAACGTCGATTCTTTTCTTCGAAATAAATGAAGATTTGATTTGCTGAAAATCCTTGAGTGCCGGTATTTTTCATGTTTTGTATTATTCAGCCACCAGAGCACCAGGTATTTTTTTCTTATTGTCATGGTTGGAGTGCAGGGGCTATCTAGATATATATATGCCGGTATTTTTCATGTTTTGTATTATTCAGCCACCAGAGCACCAGGTATTTTTTTCTTATTGTCATGGTTGGAGTGCAGGGGCTATCTAGATATAGATATAGAGATAGATAGATAGATAGATAGAGATATATATATATATATATATATATATATATATATATATATATATATATATATATATATATATATATATATATATATATATATATATATATATATATATATATATATATATATATATCTAATATACATGTCATATACCAGTGGCGGATCCAGAGCCTGATCCCGGGAGGGGCACTTGTAGATTATTTAAAGAAAAAATTCATACACAATAACCACTACTGCTCTGTGTAGTGGTTATGGTGCAAGGAGTGCCGGGGGCCCCCTCACAGAGTAAGTAGTCAAACCGTTTAAGAACTGTTTGACAACTTACCTGGGGTCTGCTGGGATATGGGGCTGTATTAGGGTATAGGAGCAGTGGTGCAATGTGTGAGGGTTGCAGTGTGTGTGAAAGGTTCAGTGTATGTGTGTGTGGGGGGGTGTAGTGTGTGAATGCGTAGGGTGTGTGGGGAAATGTGTGTATGGGAGGGCTGTGAATGTGTGTGTGGGGGGGCAATGTGTGCATGGGGGCAGTGTGTGAATGTGTATGGTGTGTGTGGGGGCAGTGTGTCTATGGGGCTAGAGTTCACTCTCAACACTGGGACCTCCAGGAATTCATGGTGGTCGCAGTGGTGAGATTGAACTCTAGCCCATAGCTCTAGGGCTAGAGTTCACTCTCGTGAGAGCCGGAGCATTGCCGTGGTAACCGCGGCAACGCTCTGTGCTCGTGCGAGAAGGACGCAGAGGAGCCGGCTGCCCGCACGGTGCCTGTGGAACGGGGAGGGAGATGGCAGTGGAGAGCCTCATGGGTGGGGGGGGGGGGGTCTCCCCTCTCCTTCCCAGTCTCTCTCTTCCCCCTCTGCCTCTTTTTCTCCCCCTCCCCTTGTGTGTCTCTCTCCTTTCTCCCTCTGTCTCTTTCTCCCCCATTTCCCTGTGTTTCTCTCTCCCCCACATCTCTCTTCCCCTCTGTCTCTCTCTCACCCACATCTCTTCCCCTCTGTCTCTCTCTCATCCACATCTCTCTTCCCTCTGTCTCTCTCTCTCTCCCCCTTCCTCTCTCTTCCCCTCTGTCTCTCTCTCTCCCCTTCCTCTCTCTCCCCATCTGTCTCTTTCTCCCCCTTTCCCTGTGTGTCTCTCTCTCCCCCACATCTCTCTTCCCCTCTGTCTCTCCCCCTTCCTCTCTCTTCCCCTCTGTCTCTCTCTCTCCCCCTTCCTCTCTTCCCCTCTGTCTCTCTCTCTCCCCCTTCCTCTCTCTTCCCCTCTGTCTCTCTCTCTCCCCCTTCCTCTCTCTTCCCCTCTGTCTCTTTCTCCCCCTTTCCCTGTGTGTCTCTCTCTCCCCCTTCCTCTCTCTCTCCCCCTCTGTCTCTTTTTCCTCCCTCCACCATCTTTCTATTGCCCCTTTTTTCCCTCTGTGTCTCTCTCTCCTTCCCCCATCCTTTCCCAGTGCCCCTCTGTTTTATTTCCCCCCTCCCCTCCCATTTACCTCCCATTTACCTGAGAGGAGTCAAGGACTCAAGGGGGCCGGCCGCACTCCACGCTGGAGCCGCCGGACCGGGTGGCAGCCTCGCCGGTCCGGCGGCACTCCTGTCAGGCTGTCACTAATGCAGACTCGCTGAAGGCTGATGGAGGAGGGAGGAGCATGTCTCTGTACCATGCTCCCTCGCGGTTCCCACAATTCCCAGCACAGGAACCGCGAGGGAGCATGGTACAGAGACATGCTCCTCCCTCCTCCATCAGCCTTCAGCGAGTCTGCATTAGTGAAAGGAGTGCCGCCGGACCGGCGAGGCTGCCACCTGCGGCTCCAGCGCGGAATGCGGCCGCCGGCCGGCCGGACCCCTCAGAGTGTGTGCCACCGGACTGGCCACCCGGTGGCACATACTTGCTCAGAGCAGCCCCCAGGTGCCGCGGCCCACCGGGAAAATTCACGGTATCTCGGTGGGCCAGTCCGGCCCTGGTCACAACATTAAAACCACTGACAGGTGAAGTGAATAACATTGATTATATTGTTATGACACCTGTCAAGGGGTGAGATATATTGGGCAGCAAGTGAACAGCCAGTCCTTGAATTTCATGTGTTGGAAGCAGGAAAAGCAAAAAGTTTTCAATGGCTTTGACAAGGGCCAAATAGCGATGGCTGGACGACTGAATCAGAGCATCGCTAAAACGGTAAGTCTTAAATGCATTCTTGGATCCTAGTTTGCAGTGGTTAACACCTTACAAATGTGGTGCAAGGAAGGACAACCAGTAACCAGGTCAAGGCTCATCGATCTATGTGGGGAGTGAAGGCTAACCTGTCAGTTAGATCACACATGACCTACTGTAGCTCAAATTGCTGAAAAACGTAATACTGGCCATGATAGAAAAGTAAAAATGCAGTGAGAGCACACAACACGTCTCAAAATTACCACAGGCTGTAAATATTGGTACACCTGAAATATAAAAATAAAAGAGAAGACCATACGGTAACGTAGTTATAATACCAATAATACAATTCTAACTATAATACCCTATGGTCTTCTCTTTTTTTTTATGTTTAAGGTCTACCAATATTTACAGCCTGTGTTAATTTTGTTTGTGTAAAGTTTTGTGTGCTCTTATTGTATTTTTTACTAATATTCTTGCACTTTATATGTGTGTTGGGGTGAACACATAGATGATAGTAGCACCAATTTACATACTTTTCCAATCCCTTTATTTATTTTTCATGATTGAAAAGTGTCAAAACACCCAGTGTATTACAGTTTGATGCATAAGGGGCTATGTAGCCGCAAATCAGTCAGAGTGGCCATAATGATCCCTGTCCATCACCAAAAGCGCTTTCAATGGGTATGTGAGTGTTATAACTGGACCATGGAGCAATGGAACAAGGTTGCCTTTTCTCATGAATCACAATTTCATTGTGCCCTGGATGCGGGGTGTGTGTGCGTTGTTTACCTCAGAAAGAGATGGCAGCAGGATGTACTGTGTGCAAAAGTAGTGTGCCATGTGGCACTTTAAAAAAAGGAGTATACTTGGCAACTTTTAAAATGGTTAGCTTGTGTTCATATCCCAGTATGCTACTACGTGTACATACTGCCCTGTGTACTAAATTATTTGACAAAATATCTAGTGCTGATTGAATAGAATATGAAACTGTGCTTTGCCAAAATACTGCTAAGATGGCTTTATTTGTAAAAGAGGACACGTAGGGCATTGCAGCAAGCTAAAGTGCTTTAATAGTCAGGATTATCACTTTAATTGACCTGATATTAGTTTTTTGTTTTTTATTTGTTAATTGGTTTTTAAATTGTTTAATAAAATAGTGTAATACTCTACTATATTTAGGTTTTACCTCTCTGGACTCACATAGCTATGCCAAGAATATTGTCATAGCTATCACATTTCTTTGATTTGAAGTCTTTAGCTCCATGTTTTTCCATGGGCCTGCAATTTATACAGATTTTGTATAAAACTGGCGCTAACATTTCTGAGATTTTCCTTTTTCTCTGAAAGCAGCACAGTAAATTTTTTTGTGAAGGACTCACCTTAGATGTGAGTCATCGACATGTAAACCAAAAAAAAACGTAACAAAAATCTAAAATACAAAATCAAGTAAAAAAGGCGCTATAAAAAAAAATCAAACTTAGCGAATAAAACTTGTAGCAAAGTTGAAAAATTCTATATAAAAAAAGCTGCACCTTCAAAAGTGAAACAGCCCCAAAAAAGCACCTACTATTAAAATGTATAGAAAAGGGTGTGCTGTACCTTAAAAATACTTTACAGTATACTTATTTAAAGTGCAACACAGTACAATGAAAGTGCAATTTAAAGTGCACTATATTGTGCTATAAACAGTGCAATGCCTATAATTATCTCCAAATTTGGTGCAAAAACAAACCAGTGCCCTTAGTGATAAAAAACAAACAAAAGCACTTACCGTACTCTATTTACCTTGGAAAAGGAACTGTTTAGTATACCTTTCCAGGTATGGGTAGTGCAAATCAGTACATAAAATCAAAAAAAGACCAGGACCTCGATGTAATAGGCAGGACGGCAACTTGATGCAAGGGCAGCACATGAAAAGGCCCTGTAGTATGTGGATTTAAGAAGAAGGTGTATAAGAATAAGTAATTCCCCCCAACCTTATAGACCTCGTACATTATTGGGAGGATGACATTTTTACCCATTTTCTCCCAAAGCCTAATTTTAATTTATTTCCTACTTATTTTTACCTTTTTTAAGAAAAAATTATCTTCCTTTTCTGGAATGTTTTTCTCTCTTCAGTATAGGATAAACGTAGGCCAATTTACGGCATAGAGCCTATATCTTCATATCTTGTATTATTATAAGTTATAAAGCACCTACAAATTCCACAGTGCTGTACAATGGGTATACAGTGAGTTATTGTTGGAATTAGATAGTAGGCCAATGTCTTAGATGTAATACATGGAATGCTTCTATACATAATGTATACTAACTATTTGCTGATATATTTCATGTTTGCTCTTCTGTCCTATGTTCCTATGTGTTTCTATTTAAATGTGGATGAAGAATTTGTTTACCCCATTTTCTCCTTTTTTTTCTCTTTTGTACTCTATTTCACTGTTGTTTTTCCTAACTGAATCTAACTTAAAAATCGTACAACATAAAATTCAAACACGGTCTGCAGCGTTCGTAATGAACAACAAAACTATCCGTAAAACTATCCTTAAAACTATCCGTAAGTCAGTCCAGTTTGTGCCAGAGCTTCTGAAATGTGGGGATAGCGAGAACTGCCACGGGCCCATATCAGTGAATTTCCTTTCCTGATTGCAGTCCTCACCTACTCCCAGTAAAACCTCTAGAGTCCCAGGTGCCTTTGAATATAGGCAAGGCCCGAGAACCATCACTAACCAGGCACCAGAACAGCAGATAAGTGCAGGCACCATACCCTCCGATCCAGATATCAGTTGGGCAAGCCTCTGTGGAGTGGGAATGGTGCAGGGGGATTGCGGTATCAGTGATAGATTATACTCCGCTGGTTCAAGCCCAGACCCATATGCCCGCCGGGACTCCAGCCGGAGTCAGAAGTTGGCACATAAGAGGTGGAAGGCTTCCAGAAAGTGCTTTGATGTTCAGTGTTACCGCCCGCCATGTGTCCATTATTAATTTGGTGCACAGACCTTTATGTTGTGGGTATCTGCTTGCTTGATTGTCAGTAGTTGCTAACCGTCATCGGCGGGGCGTGGGGGGGGGGGGGGACAGCGCCAGCAAAATTTGCATTCTCAGGAAATCAATGCCTCCAAGGATGACTCTGGCTCTGTCACGGTTATTATTATGTCGTCCGCATTCATACTAGTTTTTAATTCAAGATGATCTATATTAACAACTTTAATTTGAGGATTAGATCTTATTCTTTCAGCAAAAGGTTCCAGAGACAATATGCATAATAGGGGGGCAAGGGGACAGCCATGCCTAGTTCCATTTTTTTTATTGTAAACCAATTCGAGGAGATGCCTTGACTGACTGTTCTAGCTGTGGGTTCAGTATAGATCGCCCTTGTAGCAGTCTTTATTTGACTCCTAAATCCAAATTTATCCAGAGTTCGATTCGTGAATCCCCAGCCGACCCTGTCAAACGCCTTCTCAGCGTCAAGCGACAGGATCAGCTGCAGGAGTTTTATCCCTAGTGGCCCAGTCTATTATGTCTATCAACCTGCGAGTATTATTTGATGCCCCCCCCAAAAAATCCTATTTGACACTGATGTATAAGGAAAGGGATAATTGACTTTAGTCTATTAGCAATTATTGACGAATATATTTTCATATCCGTATTTATGAATGATATAGGTCTATAGCTAGCAGGATGTGTTGTGTCTTTATCATTCTTCAATATTGGTGAGATAGAGGCTTGTAAGAGTTATTTTGGTGAAGCACCTTGCTGACCTATCTCATTAAATAATATCACTAAATGTTGTATTATATCATTTTTGAATTTCTTAAAAAATGAATTTGTATATGTAACGGAACTCCCCGTACTCCGACCGAGTACCTTCCATTGATGGACGCTTCCTAGCTTGCGCCGAGGACCATAAGCACCGCACCGGACACCACAACCACCGCAGACTCCACAACCGCTGTAGCTTAACTGGAGTCTCACCGTCTTCTGTCCATCCTGGATCAGCTTCTGTCCTCCAGGACCGTGTGGGGAAGACCTCTCCTCCAGAAGAGCGTATCAGGAACAAGCTCTTAAAAGAGCTAAGTGATTAAAGCTCAAGGGAGTATGCAGAGCATAGCAATCCCCAGTGTGAATATAGCTGTCCCCTCCAATCACGAGACAAGACTATGTGTTAAGGGTCAAGAAGAACTGTGTTTAATTAGCACCAAAGGGCCTTCTTTTATGGAGGTCTTACACATACAGGACCGCCCACAGGGTTTTTCAGAAGAACCAATAGAAACATTACAACACGTACAATAAAGTAAACCACTCCCAGCAGAAATCCTACCCTCTGCCTGTGATACAATTATCTCAACACAATAGACCAACTTAATTATCACAGGCAGGAAAATACAGTATATTAAAACATATCACAGGGACCCTAAAACATGCAAAAAACCCATAAAACATATCCAAAATTCACCCAGATTCTGTCAGGGTGGTAGTCCGGTGCCCGGAACCCAGACACAGTATCCAGGCGGCGGGGCGGGGCGTGGACCGGGACCCATTATGCCTGATGTTAAGTGGGAGTCTTCAGCGTGGAGGTGGATTAGCAGGGTCTGGTGCAGGGTAACCGCACGCCCCCTGGTGTTGAGCACCAGCGTTTGTGCAGCCACATACCAAGACCCTGATTCAGCTTGTGCGGATAACAGGAACTAGGAGCAAGGAAATTAGCAGACCTCCCAGGAGCTGAATTGGGAGGCTCTGCAGCAAGATTGTATCCAGTACTAGAAACAAGGCAAGACTAGAGATAGGCACCAAACATGAAAACAAGACAGAACTAGTAGAACCCAGAACCAGAGAAGGATAGTAAGCTAAACCCAGAACATATACACAAGACATGAGGAAAACATGAACATAACATTGGCATGACTAGACAGGACTATACATGGACTGGGCATACAAACTAAAACAAGACAAGATAACATAGGCAAAACAAGAGGAGAAATAACTAAGTACTACATATGGAAATCATGGGGGTTTAGTCACACTATATGATCATACATTGCATAAGCCTGCCAACAACGCCAATGTACCCCATATCTGGCAGGTCCTACACTGCCTAATGTATGCTAAAACAACCACAGATTAAGAACACATATATAGCACTTACCTGCAAGAAAGGACAGAAGCTTTGAGCCGCTGCCTGCAGGAACTCTAACACATAATAAAAGCTGAAAACAAATGGGTGTGTCACATAAAACAAACATTTAAAGGAAACCTGGAGACTGGGAAATCCAGGGACGAACTATAGGAATGAACCCAGAAATCCCAGCATAAAGAAAACCAGACATAGAATAGAAAACCAAAAACTAAGAAATACTAAACAAGAATAGTAAAAGGAGTACTGGATACCAGAAGCCATTACCAGAATGATCCGCAGCCAGGAACGGAACGTGACAGATTCGTTCAGTAGTTTGGAAGATACGGTTTAATGCAGATTCCGCAGAACATATACAGGCTATATGAAAAATAATTACTGTTAAATGTGTCCCCTGTTGTGTAGTTTAAAACTACTGAACGATGTCTTTGTGCACCAAATACTGGCGAGATGGCACCGTGTAGAAAAGTCAAAACAGTGTCTGTGAGTTAAAATGGCCACCATCCATTGTTCTCACCATGTGCCTCTGATACATGAAATGGTGGCCATCCAGTAACTCCACAGTTTGTCTGGTAGTCTATCCAGCTGAACCAACAGATGAAACACATGGGGAACAGTGCAACAAATGAAGGGAATCATAAAAAATATGGACAATAGTCATATTTGTGCACAATCTCCAGTTTTGGCACAGGGCACAAAAAGTGTTTTTAAATACCATATATCCCAGGGCTAAAATCAGACGGTAGGAGTCGGGCAAGCAGCCCCCTCCAAGAACACATGGCGAGGTCTGTTCCGCCACAGTATAGCCATCGGAACCTGGGGCCGTATTCAGCTTAAGTTTATTAATTGCATCTTCCACCTCCTGAGCCACAAAAGGTAAGTTTAATTCCCACAATAGTTCTTCTGTTAGTAAGGGTAACTGATTTGTTTTCAAGGTAATCTACTATTTCTAAATCTCTGGAATCCCACGGGAGATTGTATATTGGAGTAGAACTTATTAAATGCTTCTCCAATTGAAATTGGGCATCTATGACTATGTCCATCTACTATTATTTGTTCTATCCTAGCCCTAGCCTTCCGATTTTTTAATCTATTCGTTAGCATCTTATCAGCTCTATTTCCTTTGTAATACCATTTTTTATTTAATTTTAATAAGGCAATATTCACTTTCTGCATTAGAATGACATTCATGTTTTTGTAATTTCAGAGACTTCTATAGTCCTTTCTTTTTTGGGAGAAATTTTATTTAGATTGTTTAAATGATATAATTCAATATGTAGTTGATTTAGTGATTGGCCCTGTTTTTTTTTTTTCTTTTCTGACCCCAACTTAATAAGGTAACCACAAATGACAGTCTTGAAGGCACACCATACAGTAGAATCTGATATACGTTGCGTAAGGTTATCTTTGAAATATAGATTAATAGTTTTGAATAAGTATTCACAATCGTCTTTACTAGTTATCAAACCCTCGTTAAATCTCTAAGACGGACTTACTCTATTGTCACGTGACCCAATATCTAAAATAACTGTTGCATGGTCCGTCCATGGATATTTTGTCTCAACTAAAAAGTAACCGAGTCTGGAGTAAGACAGATGGGGTTTAGAATAGAATGTATAATTCATTTCTTCTGGATATTTTACCCTCCAGATGTCATATAAATCAAATTTAGATATGACATTCTTTAAATCTGAAGGTAAGAGACTGTACTTATTACGTTTGCTCAAGATCTTTTTGTCCAATTTTGCATCTATCACAAAGTTCAGATCTCCACCTATCAATAAAGTTTCCTTAACCTTATCCTCAAACCTAGTTAATATTTTATTAAGAAATCTTTTAGTGTTTAGATTTAAAGCATATATAAAAAAAACCTTCCCTTGCAATTCGCATATCAAAAGTACATATCTACTGTTCTCATTTATTTCTCTCTATATTTCTTTAAATGTAATTTCTTTTGAAATCATAATGGCCACACCTCTCTTCTTAGTAGTGTAAACTGAGGCAATTATCAAAGTGGTAGGTCTCTATTATCGGACCTACCACTTTCCAATGTGTCTCTTATATAAATCCCACTGTTACATTGTTTTTTTTTTTTTATGTAATCTACCTGTAAATGGCGTTTCTATGTTGTAGTTAACCCTTAACATTTAGTGTTGCAAATCTCAATTTATCTTCCATATTCCTGTACTTCAAATATCCATACCTCTTCATCCGCTAAACCATTAACACCCGCACAATTCAACATACAATCAATTAACAAACAGCAAGCCTTATTATAATTTTAAGGCACACTTAATCCGAGGAGGAGCTGGCCACACCCCCTCAAAGTGGACACCATGTCCCCAGATGAGTGTCCTGCCCCACCACCCTGGTTGGACTACTTCGCGCTCTACTTATAAGAGCAAGAAAACAAATGGGTTAACAATAACTTAGTTATACCTGCCTGGACGGAATAAAACTTCCCATATTTTGGAACAAATTATAAAGTAGTCTCAACTTATATATTTCCTCGTGGATACCTTACCTGTTCTTAGAGTGCCTGCACGTTCCTGGTTGGAATTTTCAGCTGTCCAAGGCCTCCGGGATATTTCCCCTCTCCTCCGGTCGCCTCCGCTAACTGTCCCGAAGCTACAGTGTAGACATGTGCAATTCCTTTCGGGCCAAATATGAATTCGGACGAATTTCGGGCAATTCGGACATTCGGGTACTTCTGAATGTTCGAATAGCCAAAGTGCCGAATTGCTGAAGTGCCGAATTAACACTTACAACAATCAAGTAACATACATTCATATAAAATGTTACTTAATCCAACAATCAGAGTGTTATGAGTCAAATTACACAGCGTGGGAAAATTCCAAAGAACTTTCCCACGCTGTGTAAAATGACACAGAGCACTCTGATTGGTGGATTTCAAACCAACCAATCAGAGTGCTGTGACAGGTAAATGTAAAGACTTACCTGTCAGTCTCTTCATTTACCTGTCAGAGCACTCTGATTGGATGGCTTAAACCTACCAATCAGAGTGCTCTGAGCCTAATTGCGAGGCAGGGCAAGGCTTTATAAGCCTTGCCCCACCCTGCAGAGCTCAGTCTGCGCGGAGCCCTCGCCAGGTGAAGATGGATTATTTTATTTGTGCTCAGTTTTTTTCTTTTTTTTTTTTTTAAGTGCGTCAGTTATTATGGCTTTTTATTTGGCCTTTTTTGGGGCTGAAAAAATAAGATTTTAGAAGAAAAAAAACATCAAATGGTAAGCTTTTTTTAAATTACTAATTACTATTTAGGGCCCCCACCCACTGCTCAGGGGTGGGGGCCAGGAGGGAGGACATTAGGTCCCCCACTAATTAGTTTTTAGGGCCCCCACTCACCGCTCAGGGGTGGGGGCCAGGGGAGAGGACAATAGGTCCCCCCATTATTTTACTTTAGGGCCCCAACCCGCCGCTCAGGGGTGGGGGCTGGGGGGAGGACAATAGGTCCCCCCAATTATTTTACTTTAGGGCTCCCACCCGCCGCTCAGGTCCCCCCCTAATTAGCATTTAGGGAATTTGGATAAGCTCCTCAGGAGAAGAGAGTGTTTTTGGATCTATCGCCTGAACACTCTATCTCCTGTGGGCCTCAATGAAGGCTTCTCATATTCTCCCTTTATCAATGACTCTTGACAATTCACAATATTGTTCCTACACTATATTAGCGATCTCTGATAACTAATAATGCCATCTATGTAATATAAGACCTTTTTACAGTAAGATTGACCTCCTGACCTAGAAACATCTTAAGTTTCATTTATTAATCTTTTCCCGAGTGAATATCACCAACTTTATCATGACTATTATTTTTTACGGTCGATACCCCTAAGACCCCTAGTGGCACTTCCCCCTCCTCTCCCTCGTCAAATACCAACCTCTCCTTGGAATTTATGCACAATTGTAAGATTTAGAAGTTATCTGTATACACAATATAAGCTACATTCTATCATATAAAGATTATTCCCTATGAACACCGCTTGTTCCTTTAAATACACAGTATACATAGTAGTTTACATGTATACGTAGACTTTGGAATTATAGCAAGATTAAGGTATCCTATTGAATAATTTGCATTCTCACTATATATGTGCACTTAGAATATCCTTGAATTATAATAAGATCTAGGCTCCTCACTGAATAATCTTTACTCCTACTTGATAAGTGTTTTTTTGAATTACAGTGAGATATGTTTCCTTTGAGACAACGGCACATTGATATGCTATATGCTTTTCTTTGCACACCATAGTAAGATCATTATTGGAACAAGATAAAAAAAGACAAAAAAAGATATATTCATATGGATTTTCCTGTGTACAGCTGATGATATCTAAGCACCATATGATGCTTAGAAATATGTACATTTTAAGTACGTACATTTTTCGAACTATGTACCCTATGTACCGCAAAGTATGTCCCTCTATCGGGAGAATTGAGAGTGAGGGAGGAGCATTTCTCTTCCTCCCCTCCTCCAACCCCCTCCCCTCCTGTTGACTTGTCCCACGTGGGGACGGACGGATGACGAAAAGTCACCGCCCATCTGAATAGTGGTTGGACCGGGCTTCACTTCCGGGTTTCAACCTACCCCACGCCCCATACACACACCGGAGGAGAATCAGTGGGCTGGGTCGGAGAACTCCGATTGGCAGATAAAGATTTAAAAGCCACTGGCGGGACCAGGTATCGTTTAACCCCTGACGAAGGTGCATTAGACGCACCGAAACGCGCGTCGGGTTCCAACTTTGTTTTAATTTATTTTGGCACAGTTTGTCACTATGGTAGCACTATTTGTTTGATTTAAATTTATTTTAACTATCAGCACTGAAGGAGTCTTCCTTATGGCCAGCTAACTGTCTCTACTTGCCTTTTCTTTCCTGTCGATAGGGACAGCATAGAACACCCTTGAAGGTGTTTTTTAGGAGTTGCAGGGTATATATTTCTAATTCTACTGGACTTTCATCTAGGCCACTGATAACTTTTGCCTGCTACTTCAATTCTCCCTATAGGGATAGAATAGAACACCCTTGAAGGTGTCTATCTCGGGAGTGATAGGAGTTACACACCGATGTATGAATCTCCGTATATGCTGCAGATATACATATAGGCAATTGTTGTCTGCTACCCTTTCTTCCATAATAGGGGCAGCATAGAACTGCTATATTATCCTCATTAGTGGGAGTTCTTCTCATATCGATGCTCAGGAGAAATAGCTTAACCTATGGTCACCAATGTGTCTAAAATATTAGTTATAGGGTGGATATATTGTCATTGTGACATTCAGGTTTTGTTCTTGCTTTAAATTAACCCCCTATATACCTGTATATTGATCGGCATCATATTCATCTACTCAATCTGACCTGGGGATTTATCATAGCCAGATCTGGTAGAGTGGTGTTTGACACCTATAGACTCCTTTCTTTCCTATTATTTGGTATACTATATATATAGGCTTACTCTTTTTTCTTAGCTCCAAGTTTTGTTGTCTCCATGTTATTTTATATTAACTACAATAAACTTTTTTTGCTTTAATTCCCTGGGAGACATCAATCAGAGAGTATAATTTGATATTGTATCCCTGTATACCAATATTGGGGATTTATTGCCTCCCCCCAATTATGTATATCCAGTGCTGATGGTTGGGTCAGGGGTCATATGTATACTGTTGAGTTCTTTGTAATACATTATAAAACCAGTTTTTGATTCCCATCTTTTTGAGTTTCAAATAATTTTCTTTAACTTTATAACCTCTTTCGGGTACAAGCCCTTTGGTGGATCTGGAACCACCTTCCTGACCTCAGTGCTCCCTGCACCTTTTCTAGTAGAAGGTGTAGATGCACTTTCTTTATCTTATTTAATTTGATTCATAGGGTTTAAGACCCACTAATATTGGTCAGATTACTTCAGAGATCGCTAATTTAATTCCCTGTCAATATGGCAGGTTTTCTTTCAAATAAAAAGGATTTCTCCACTTGGTGTCTAGATGCAGATCAGGTGTTTTCCGAATCTAATTTACCCCTAGAACAATCTAATTATACACTAACTGCTGGGTTCAACACACTCTCCAATCTCTATAAGCAACAGATTAGAACAAGTTGGGAAATTTCCTCATTAGAGAACTATCTTAAAAAGGGACTTATACCAAGAGGCTTAAGGGTACCCACAACTCCATCTAATCATATCGATGAGGAGGACTTTGTAAAAGAATGGGAAGAGGCAGCAGGCCAATGCTCTAATCGTTTTATGGAGATTATCTGTAAATATGAAAAAAAGAAATTACAAGATATTGGGACAAAGGTGGATAGCGAAATAGACAAAATCGATCAATTTAAAACGGATCCGACCTTTGCCTCCAATGAAAGCAAATTGCAGAGTAACCTAGAGAGATATCAGTCAACCATTAAACAGAGGAAACACCAAAAATTCCTTAGAGATCACAGGGATTTTAAAACTGGCAATATATATAATAAAAAATCTCAACAAAGGAGAAGGGTTGTTAGAGATCAAATCTCCACTTCCGAATACGAGACAAGTGGCTCAGATACTGATTCTCAATCAACCCTATCTACCTCCAGTGAACCCAATAGAAGTATCATTAAAAAGGGAGTAACTTTTTTAGAGAAAACACAGAACGAAGAACGCCCCTTCTTGAGGCCGAGACCAAGGAGACAATCCTATCGGAGAGATCGATATTAGAGAGAGAACAAATAATAAATTTATCTAAATATACCTTGACTCAGACTGAACATAACTTACTGGAAAGAGGACTTTCCTTTGTTCCAGTTCCTCAATTCAACAAGTTCACTTGGGTCAAGGATATCAATCTCTTCGTTCGAAAACTATTACTCCACAAAACACATGCCCTAAATGAGGAAAAAAAGGCCAAAGAATTGGGCCTGAACCTCAAGGATTACCAGCTGACTCTATTGTTAGCAGAACTACTAGAAGAAAGTGATCCAATGGAAAGAAAATTTTGTCCCCTTACAGACCTGTGCCGCAAAAGTGAGTTTTGTCCAAGATTAGGTGATTCCAAATATATACAAACCTTCTTGGAAATGGTCTGTAAGGAGATTGATGCTTTATCTCCTTCGAAATTTCTGCTTAAACCGAATGCCAACCTTACATATGGTGAACAAAAAGCACTAAAAAAGTTACAATCCAGAGATGAAATAACGATTAAACCCTCCGATAAGGGGGGCAATATTGTGATCTTAGACACCTCACACTATGTCACCATCACTAAGAAAATTCTCTCTGACAATACCACATATAAAGTCCTAAAAACAGACCCAACAAAAACCTTCTTGGGTAACCTGAAACAGATTTTACAAAGGGGTTTTGATGATAATCTAATCTCCAAAAAAGAATATGATTTCATGTTGAATTTGAATCCACGCATACCTACATTTTACAGTCTGCCTAAAATTCATAAAAAATATCAAGATTTAACAGGCAGACCGATAGTGTCAGGCAACAATAACCTGACACAAAATGTAAGTGTATACCTGGATCACATCCTACGACCCCTAGTTGCGAAACTTCCCTCTTTTTTAAGGGATACTAAACAAACTTTGGCACACCTCAAAACACTTAATATACCTCCAGACTCCAAACTTTGCAGTTTAGACGTGGAAGCGCTTTATAGTTCAATCCCTCACACGATTGGACTCAGGCACGTACAATACTTCCTATCACAGAGAGGTCAACATCTACAACAACATAGTGAATTTGCAATTGAATTACTGCACTTTGTATTAACACATAATTTCTTTCTCTTTGACGACACCTACTACCACCAGGTGCAGGGTACGGCGATGGGGACGTCTTGTGCGCCCTCATATGCCAACCTGCACCTGGGTTGGTGGGAAGAGAAAATAGTGTTTACAACCGACTCCAATCAGTTCACCCGATATATTCTTTCTTGGAAAAGGTATATCGACGATATAATGATAGTATGGAGCGGCACCACAGCTGACTTCTCTCTATTTGTACAATCACTTAATGAGAATTCTCTCAATTTGAAATTCACGTCTGAAATAGGTACCCCGAATCTAAATTTTCTTGATCTAACGGTAATCCCCTTAGAAGGTACTGTCAAAACTGACCTCTTTAGAAAGAATACGGCTACCAATAGCCTGCTTAACTGGGGAAGTTACCATCCAGTCCCCCTAAAAAGAGGCATACCAACAGGACAGTACCTGCGCCTAAGGCGTAATTGCTCTGACGAACTAGACTTCAAAATAAAAGCTAGAGAGTTGCGCACAATGTTCCGAGCTAAGGGATACCCCCATAAATGTTTGAAACGAGCCTATCATCGAGCGCTCCTAACAGATAGGGAAGATTTGATTAAAGATGTACCATCATCTTTACCTAAAAAGGATCCAGATTCCAAACTTTTGAGAGTCATTGCAACGTATGACGCCGGCTGGGAACCAGTTAAATCTATTTTAAATAGATACTGGCCCCTACTTAAACAAGATGTGCATCTAAAACAAATTCTCCCTCCAAATGCGGCACTTATAGCACGGAGGGGAAAGAACATCAAAGATGCCCTGGTTCATAGCCACTTTAAACAATCTAAGACAATTACAACTCATTGGCTCTCCAATAAACTTCAGGGGACATATAAATGCGGTCGATGTAAAGCGTGTGATTCCATCTGCAGAGATTCAAAAACCTTTCACAATAGCGATCAAACGGAGACTTTCCATTCAAACTCCTTTTTCAATTGCAATTCTAAAGGACTGGTATACTTGATTAAATGTCAATGCAATCTACTATATGTAGGGAAAACTTTTAGGCCCTTCAAAAGACGGATCCTGGAACATTTAAATTCCATCAAAACTAGTAGACACATTGAAACAACGGTTTCTAGACATGTAAAAAACTTTCATCAAGGTGATCACACAGTACTCAAATTTTTGGGCATTGAGTTGATTAAACTTGACCAAAGAAGGGGGAATTTGGATAAGCTCCTCAGGAGAAGAGAGTGTTTTTGGATCTATCGCCTGAACACTCTATCTCCTGTGGGCCTCAATGAAGGCTTCTCATATTCTCCCTTTATCAATGACTCTTGACAATTCACAATATTGTTCCTACACTATATTAGCGATCTCTGATAACTAATAATGCCATCTATGTAATATAAGACCTTTTTACAGTAAGATTGACCTCCTGACCTAGAAACATCTTAAGTTTCATTTATTAATCTTTTCCCGAGTGAATATCACCAACTTTATCATGACTATTATTTTTTACGGTCGATACCCCTAAGACCCCTAGTGGCACTTCCCCCTCCTCTCCCTCGTCAAATACCAACCTCTCCTTGGAATTTATGCACAATTGTAAGATTTAGAAGTTATCTGTATACACAATATAAGCTACATTCTATCATATAAAGATTATTCCCTATGAACACCGCTTGTTCCTTTAAATACACAGTATACATAGTAGTTTACATGTATACGTAGACTTTGGAATTATAGCAAGATTAAGGTATCCTATTGAATAATTTGCATTCTCACTATATATGTGCACTTAGAATATCCTTGAATTATAATAAGATCTAGGCTCCTCACTGAATAATCTTTACTCCTACTTGATAAGTGTTTTTTTGAATTACAGTGAGATATGTTTCCTTTGAGACAACGGCACATTGATATGCTATATGCTTTTCTTTGCACACCATAGTAAGATCATTATTGGAACAAGATAAAAAAAGACAAAAAAAGATATATTCATATGGATTTTCCTGTGTACAGCTGATGATATCTAAGCACCATATGATGCTTAGAAATATGTACATTTTAAGTACGTACATTTTTCGAACTATGTACCCTATGATGTTAAGCAATATGTACATTGGAATTATAAAAATAAAAATAAATGAAGATGAGCTGTATCTCCTTCTCCCCTCCCCCTTTCTATTTGAATCGGCTTATAAATATAGAACCTCTAAGCTACATTTAAATGTAATATAATGGAGGGTTAATACCAATCTATTATCTGCAAGGACCCAGAGTCCTTGCTACTTTCATTGTGCAATAATTCCCAAGAAATAACTCGTACTTTGCATTTACTATTATTATTTTTTATTTATTAATTACTTATACTTAGCCGACTAAACGGCACTTTTTCATGCGCAAAGTATGTCCCTCTATCGGGAGAATTGAGAGTGAGGGAGGAGCATTTCTCTTCCTCCCCTCCTCCAACCCCCTCCCCTCCTGTTGACTTGTCCCACGTGGGGACGGACGGATGACGAAAAGTCACCGCCCATCTGAATAGTGGTTGGACCGGGCTTCACTTCCGGGTTTCAACCTACCCCACGCCCCATACACACACCGGAGGAGAATCAGTGGGCTGGGTCGGAGAACTCCGATTGGCAGATAAAGATTTAAAAGCCACTGGCGGGACCAGGTATCGTTTAACCCCTGACGAAGGTGCATTAGACGCACCGAAACGCGCGTCGGGTTCCAACTTTGTTTTAATTTATTTTGGCACAGTTTGTCACTATGGTAGCACTATTTGTTTGATTTAAATTTATTTTAACTATCAGCACTGAAGGAGTCTTCCTTATGGCCAGCTAACTGTCTCTACTTGCCTTTTCTTTCCTGTCGATAGGGACAGCATAGAACACCCTTGAAGGTGTTTTTTAGGAGTTGCAGGGTATATATTTCTAATTCTACTGGACTTTCATCTAGGCCACTGATAACTTTTGCCTGCTACTTCAATTCTCCCTATAGGGATAGAATAGAACACCCTTGAAGGTGTCTATCTCGGGAGTGATAGGAGTTACACACCGATGTATGAATCTCCGTATATGCTGCAGATATACATATAGGCAATTGTTGTCTGCTACCCTTTCTTCCATAATAGGGGCAGCATAGAACTGCTATATTATCCTCATTAGTGGGAGTTCTTCTCATATCGATGCTCAGGAGAAATAGCTTAACCTATGGTCACCAATGTGTCTAAAATATTAGTTATAGGGTGGATATATTGTCATTGTGACATTCAGGTTTTGTTCTTGCTTTAAATTAACCCCCTATATACCTGTATATTGATCGGCATCATATTCATCTACTCAATCTGACCTGGGGATTTATCATAGCCAGATCTGGTAGAGTGGTGTTTGACACCTATAGACTCCTTTCTTTCCTATTATTTGGTATACTATATATATAGGCTTACTCTTTTTTCTTAGCTCCAAGTTTTGTTGTCTCCATGTTATTTTATATTAACTACAATAAACTTTTTTTGCTTTAATTCCCTGGGAGACATCAATCAGAGAGTATAATTTGATATTGTATCCCTGTATACCAATATTGGGGATTTATTGCCTCCCCCCAATTATGTATATCCAGTGCTGATGGTTGGGTCAGGGGTCATATGTATACTGTTGAGTTCTTTGTAATACATTATAAAACCAGTTTTTGATTCCCATCTTTTTGAGTTTCAAATAATTTTCTTTAACTTTATAACCTCTTTCGGGTACAAGCCCTTTGGTGGATCTGGAACCACCTTCCTGACCTCAGTGCTCCCTGCACCTTTTCTAGTAGAAGGTGTAGATGCACTTTCTTTATCTTATTTAAATGTAAAGACTTACCTGTCAGTCTCTTCATTTACCTGTCAGAGCACTCTGATTGGATGGCTTAAACCTACCAATCAGAGTGCTCTGAGCCTAATTGCGAGGCAGGGCAAGGCTTTATAAGCCTTGCCCCACCCTGCAGAGCTCAGTCTGCGCGGAGCCCTCGCCAGGTGAAGATGGATTATTTTATTTGTGCTCAGTTTTTTTCTTTTTTTTTTTTTTAAGTGCGTCAGTTATTATGGCTTTTTATTTGGCCTTTTTTGGGGCTGAAAAAATAAGATTTTAGAAGAAAAAAAACATCAAATGGTAAGCTTTTTTTAAATTACTAATTACTATTTAGGGCCCCCACCCACTGCTCAGGGGTGGGGGCCAGGAGGGAGGACATTAGGTCCCCCACTAATTAGTTTTTAGGGCCCCCACTCACCGCTCAGGGGTGGGGGCCAGGGGAGAGGACAATAGGTCCCCCCATTATTTTACTTTAGGGCCCCAACCCGCCGCTCAGGGGTGGGGGCTGGGGGGAGGACAATAGGTCCCCCCAATTATTTTACTTTAGGGCTCCCACCCGCCGCTCAGGTCCCCCCCTAATTAGCATTTAGGGCCCCCACCCATCACTCAGGGGTGGGAGCCAGGGGGAGGACATTAGGTTCTCCCCCCTCATTCTAATTTAGGGCCCCCACCTACTGCTCAGGGGTGGGGGCCAGGGGAGAGGACATTAGGTTCCCCCCTAATTAGTATTTTAGAGCCCCCACCAACACGCTCAGGGGTGGGGGCCAGGGGGGAGGACATTAGGTCCCCCTCATTCTAATTTAGGGCCCCCACCTACCGCTCAGGGGTGGGGGCCAGTGGGGAGGACATTAGGTCCCCCCTAATTAGTTTTTAGGGCCCCCACCCACTGTTCAGGGGTGGGGGCCAGGGGGGAGGACATTAGTTCCCCCCTAATTAGTTTTTAGGGCCCTCTCACACCGCTCAGGGGTGTGGTCAGGGGGGAGGACATTAGGTCCCCCCTCATTCTAATTTAGGGCCCCCACCTACTGCTCAGGGGTGGGGGCCAGGGGGGAGGACATTAGGTCCCCCCTAATTACTATTTAGGGCCCCCACCCACCGCTCAGGGGGACCCATTTTTTGTAAAAACATTTTTTAACAGTGAGCAGTATTAGTAAATTTGGCTAAAAGACCAATTTAGGTCTTTCAGCCTTTTGGTAGATAACTCCCTAATACCGTGGGAATTAGGGAGTTATCTACCAAGCAGCTGCAAGAAGTGCGAAGTGTCGAAGTGCCGAAGTGTCAAAGTGCCGAAGTGCCGAATTGCCAAGGTCCCGAAGTTCTGAAATTATCGAATTTCCGAAGTGTCGAAGTGCCGAAGTTCCGAAGTGTCGAAGTTGCCGAAGTCGCCGAAGTTCCGAAGTGTCGAAGTTGCCGAAGTCGCCGAAGTTCCGAAGTGTCGAAGTTCCGAAGTGTCGAAGTGCCGAATTGCCGAAGTGCCTGTGACGAAGTGCCCTTCGCCACTTGGGCCTGGAGAGGACTGCTTGCCAGCCTCTTGCCATGTGATTATGGTCCCTGGGAGATTGGGCCCTTTTAAAAAACGTATTTGGCCCTAACAGAGTGCATGTCACTCATTCTGGCCCTTTAAACACAGTGGGACCATTCGGTACTTGCCCTGTGTGAGCGGTGATACCCCCAGATAGCTATGCCATGGAGCCTATTCATATAATGAAAGACTATGGGAAAGACTTTAGCTCCATGGCAATTGAACTGTGTGAATAGGATCTGCGCGCTATTTGGTAGTTTTGTGCGTTCAGATCCCAGCTATCTGGGGATATGTTACATGTCTGTGTGTTATGTATAAAAAGTATCTTTTAGGCCCTGGCTGGCAGCATGGCAAAATCTGGCTCACACAGGTTTTACAGAGGCCTCTATCCTGGAGACAATGGGGGGGAAGTAATCCAATTATCCAGGGATAGAGGCAGACTCCATTGAGCACATGGTTACACAAAGACAGTAAAACACTTTAAAATACATAAAGTTACTTTTTATACATAACACACAGACATGTAACATATCCCCAGATAGCTGGGATCTGAACGCACAAAACTACCGAATAGCGCGCAGATCCTATTCACACAGTTCAATTGCCATGGAGCTAAAGTCTTTCCCATAGTCTTTCATTATATGAATAGGCTCCATGGCATACCTATCTGGGGGTATCACCGCTCACACAGGGCAAGTACCGAATGGCCCCACTGTGTTTAAAGGGCCAGAATGAGTGACATGCACTCTGTTGGGGCCGAATACGTTTTTTAAAAGGGCCCAATCTCCCAGGGACCATAATCACATGGCAAGTGGCTGGCAAGCAGTCCTCTCCAGGCCCAAGTGGCGAAGGGCACTTCGTCACAGGCACTTCGGCAATTCGGCAAAAACGTTACTTATGATTCGCACAACATGTCTGTTATAGTGTTTCGTTATACTGGAGGGTTCGGTTGTTATGCGGCTCCTTGCGCCTCTTTTGGGGCTGTTCGTATAATTACAGCCGAATGCCCTATTATAGTATTAGGAATTCCTTGAGTCCATGCAGACATCCATATAATTACATGTATATGCTTGATAGGCTGCTGACCCCTAGAGGTCATAGGGGAGTACTGCACGTTTTAAATTTTTATTTTTTTTATGAAATACTTTTGTCTAAATTTAAATTGAGCAGTGCATTGTTACTATATTTTGTTCTGCTATTTGATATGTTAAAACAAGCTGTTTTGTAGGTTCCTGGGGTTGAACCTTCTTTTTGCTGTGCCTCTGAGTTTTTTTTTTGTAATATTTTTGCAGTGCAAAAGGTGGGTACATACAGGCCTGAGATACCCCGACGGCAATCCTCTGGCTAATTAGCACACTTAACAATCAGGATAGTAGGTTTAACATGCACTATTTTACATTTATAAGTGAAACGCTTGAGGATGTTTAGACATATCATAAGTGGTTCAGGTGAAAACGACATAACATAGATGAACTGCTTGAATAATAATTAACTGCTGAGTTACATGCCAGGTATGACTCGCCTTTTGTTGCCTATGTGTGTACTGCTCGGCTGTCTGTTGGGTATATCACATTTAGCATGCTGTGAACTGTAAGCTGTGTGGTTCGGTTTATACCAACTAGACTGTGCTGCAATCTGTGTGGGTCTAGCCCGCTATGTGTGGATACGTTACTGGGTATAGTTAATCAAGTCAATTATGAAGCAATTATTACAGCTAGATATTAAATTAGGTGGGCAACAGGCCCAAACGAAAGCTTGCTTGGTGGCATTCAGGGGATTTGTTGTAGCTATCATTTTGGCTGTTCGCTGGAGGGTTGTATGTTCGGCCTCTGTGGGGCGCTCCAACTCTCTGGTAGCTTCTCAACCAATTCCACAGCTGGGCAATGCTTGCCTAAATGGAGTGAATGGCTCCGATCTTCCGCTTGGGCATAGATCATGAGGATAGGTTAATGTAGTGAGGTAGGCTGAGGCGGTAGCCCTGCTGTTATCTTGGTGTTGGCCTGATACTTTGCTTATTTGTTCCCGGTGACCATTAGGGACCTTGGTTCTTTTAGGCTGACGTCTCTCACCAGGATTTCTATGCGTTAGGGGGATTGCTTGGCGTTGGATAGGCGGTGAGTCCACTATGCACCGAGATTTTGGCAGAGCTAGTGCCCTCTTGCCACTGGCCCGGGATCCGTCATGGTCCCGGGTCGTCTTTTTCGGGGTAGTGCGGTGTGCGTTACTGACCAATGTGGGTCATCGCTTTGCGGCTCTCCGCTGGTGTGGCCGGCACTTACAGGGTGGACCCCCTGTTGCTCTCGGCCAGGGAGGACTCGTGTTGTTGGGGTTTGTAGCGTGGGACTGCTCTGTGTCCTGAAGTGGTCTCCTTGGTTGTGGGTGCCGTGCGGTGAGGTGTCGCCTGTTGTAGTCGCCGCAGCTATTTGGCCCAGAAGCGGTCAAAGAGGTCTGTTATGGGGTCTGTGGCATAGTCGTTGGTACCTGAGGTTTGATAGTGCCTTTGCAAGTCTCTTATGGCTGAGTCATGCAGCGCCGCCATCTTGGGATCTAAAGCCACCTTGATGCTTGGGGGGGTCTGCGGTTGCCGTTGTTCGTTGTGGTGTGTGGGGTCTCCCCTCTGGCGGGGACCGGGATGTCCCCCACCGGTCCACGGGGGGGTAGCTTTATTTGGTTGCTTGCGGGTCCCAGAGTCGGGCGGGAAGGCGGCCGTCCTTCCCCCTCACCTCCTCCATTGGGCCCATGCTTGTTGTTGCAGTTCTCGGTCGAGTCGGGTGTCATTTTTGGTGTCGCCGGGTGCACCAACGCTGCCTCAGTCCATCAGGCTTGGTTTCGGGTGAGTCCCGCCGATGCGCCCAGAGATATCGGAATATTAAAGCCTTTGGAGCTGGAGCTCACCCTGTGTGCGACTCGTCGGCTCGCCTGCTCGGCTCCGCCCCCCGCCCCCAGCCCCTGAGGTTTTTCAAGTCTCATATGTTCCAGTTGACTCAGGTTTCAATTGTTCAAATCGCTTTAGGTGGGTCCTGTTATTTTTTGTCAATTAGTTGTCAGTTATGCTCTCTTGAAGTTCTAATAGTGGTGATATTATATATTACAGATTGAAGTCACTCTGCCATTTCACTATCATCTCCTCTCTTTCAATTCCTACTAATTTCACATCGGTTAATGGTTTTGATTTGTCTTGAGGATCCACGATCTGACCCTCACTGCCCAGATAACCTAATTGTTTCCTTTTTATGTTATTAGGTGCTAGGCCCTTCTGGTTATACTACCACTTATGCTTTGCCTGGTTGATTTTAGGCCTAGTCTACTAGCTGGTAGGTATCCTACCATATTATTATATTATTTTATGTTGGTTTTACTACTATTTTCAGTCACGATATGGTTACTACAGGATTGCTATTACCCTCATAGGTATTGCTCAAGTTTCATCTACTCTGTCCTACTCTATATCCACCTGATACAACAGGTAGGTGCACCCAGTGGTTGTTACACTTTCCCCCTCCCCATTCTGCAACTACCACTAGGGTATAGACATGTGCAATTTGTTTCGGTCTGAATGTGAATTCAAACGAATTTCGGGCAATTCGGACATTCGGGTACTTCCGAATGTCCGAATGGATGAATTGCCGAATGGTCGAAGTCCACTGCCGAAGTGCTGAAGTGCTGAAGTGCCGAAGTTCAGAAGTGTTGAAATGCCAAAGCGCCGAAGTTACGAAGCACAGTATTGCCTAAGAACTAATATACTTACCCAATGGAAAAATGAAGAATGTTACACTGTATACAATTTTAAATAAAAAGTATACAAACATAGCCAGGATTCAGCTGTAAGCATTTGCAACACTTACAACAATCAAGTAACATCCATTTATATAAAATGTAAGTTACTTAGCCAGTCAGTGTAATGACAGGAATGAATAAGTAGATAACTCCCTAATTACACGGTATTAGGGAGCTACCTACTAAATGGCTGAAAGACCTAAATTGGTCTTTCAGCCAAATTTACTAATGCTAAGTAAAGATTACTTAGTATTAGTAAATTATGCCCCAACTCGCCTATACCACGAGTAGGGGCATGTCTATTAAACAGTGAGCAGCCCACCCGGGGGGCCCTACAGTAAAATAAGGGGGGGGGACCTAATGTCCTACCCCCTGGCCCCCACCCCTGAGCTGTGGGTGGGGGCCCTAAATACTAATAAGGGGGGACCTGAGCGGCGGGTGGGGGCCCTAAATAAAAATGTTACCTCCCCCAGGTGACTAGGGGTCCCCAAACCCAGAGTCACCCCCCCTAAAAAAAATAATCCCCTACCTACCTCCCCTCACCCTAAAAATAATGAGGGGGGGATCTTAAACTAAGTACCTGTAAAAAATAAAATAAAACTTACCATTTGATATTTTCCTTCTTCTAAAATCTTATTTTTTCAGTCCCAAAAAAGGCCAAATAAAAAATCCATAATAACCAACGCAAGAAAAAAAAATCCATCTTCACCCATGGAGGGCTCCGCACAGACTGAGCTCTGCAGGGCGGGGGAAGGCTTATAAAGCCTTGCCCTGCCCTGCAATTAGGCTCAGAGCACTCTAATTGGTGGGTTTAAGCCAACCAATCAGAGTGCTCTGACAGGTAAATGAAGAGACTGACAAGTAAGTCTCTACATTTACCTGTCACAGCACTCTGATTGGTTGGCTTGAAATCCACCAATCAGAGTGCTCTATGTCATTTTACACAGCGTGGGAAAGTTCTTTGGAATTTTCCCACGCTGTGTAATTTGACTCATAACTCTCTGATTGGTTACTTGCCCCTACTCGCGGTATAGCGAGTAGGGGCAAACTTTACTAATAATAAGTAATTTTTACTTAGTATTAGTAAATTTGGCTGAAAGACTAATTTAGGTCTTTCAGCCTTTTGGTAGATAACTCCCTAATACCGTGGGAATTAGGGAGTTATCTACTAAGCAGCTGCAAGAGAGGTCCCGAAGTGCCGAAGTTCCGAAATTCCAAATTGCCTCAGTTCTGAAATTCCGAAGTGCTGAAGTGCCGAAGTTTCCGAAGTACCGAAGTTCCAAAGTTCCAAAGTTCCGAAGTGTCGAAGTGCCGAGTTGCCGAAGGCCCGAATTGCGGAAGTCCCGAATTTCGGAATGCCGAACTGAACCGAAAATTTTCCCCATGCACATGCCTACTAGGGTAAGACTTCATCTACTGGCAGATAAGCTAGCCAGTACATTATTATCACTTTGGTTACTTATGAATCTTTTATCCTATTCTATTATGTCTGAACTATCAGAAGCTATTGAGGATTTGTCAATTCCCAGCACTCCTGCAAGGTCCATCTCTCCAATTCCAGCCTGTCTTCCCTCAGGTCCTGGGCCATACGTAGGATCACGGCGGAATTAAGGCGCTGTCATATTTCCTACCCTGCTACTGCCAGGAAGGCTCAACTTTATAAACTACTGAATACCAACACGGATAACCCCAGGGCTGGCGAGGGCCTCAATGGTGCACAGTCATCCGACCAAAAGGCCGTCCTGTTATCAGTCTTTTCCTCATTGGGACGAATTACGGATAGGTTGGACCATTTGGATGCTAATGATAGGCCAGTGGCACCATCTGTATTGTTTACTCCAGAACCTACTGGACTCTCATGCACCCTCCCTGACTGGTAAATTTATTAGTTAACTACAGAACCCTAATATCAACAAACCAGCTCACATGGTACCAGCTAACATTAAGAAGTATATCTTGGAAGGCAAGGATATCAATCTAGTTTCACTGCTGATTGCCTCCCAAGATATTCTGGAAAACAAGACATATTCCTATGGTGATGTCTCATCGTACTGAAGGCTAGGGACCCCAGGTTCAATACAAAGTTGTCAATTCCTGAGTCTGCCCTGGCCTTTGGTATTTATAGGGACATGGTGTGCTCAGTTTATCCCGAACACAGAGAGGAATTCGACCTGTATTTACACAAATTGGTGAACCTGGGACATAAGTATTGAGGTACATCATTTTATGATTACCACAGATCATTCTCCGCGAAGGCGTCTGCAGCCGTGGCTTAGTTCAATTTTCAGACAGATTGGAGCCAGTTGAACATGGAGCTGTTTTGCAGGCACTTTGCGGGCCTCAGGTCCCCAAGTTGTGGTATTTGCTCTTCGTCCTCACATTCCACGAACCTATATCCTAATACCCCTGAGCTGAGGGCTACCTTTCCTTTCCCTACCACCTCAGCTAAACCTGAGAAAGTGATTAAGGACAAGCTTGGTCGTATTATTGTTTTTCTGGGTAAATCACAGATTTGCAATACCTTTAATGCAGGTTCCTGTGGACTTAGCGCTTGTCGGTTATTGCATGTGTGTTCTCTTTGTTTCAGGGCACGTGCCAAGACAGTGTGTCCAAATAAATTGTTTCCCAAAACCTACATGGCCTCAATCAATGTGACTTCTTTCGCCGACTTACTACAGAACCATCCCTCACCCCACTTGGTGGAGTTTTTGGTGACTGGATTCACGGAAGGGTTCCATACGGGAATCATTCACATGCCATTCGGCATTGTAGAATGTAAAAACCTACTGTCCGCCCTTGCCAATCCAATAACGGTTAACAATCTGTTATAGATTAAATTGGATCAAGGTTTCCTACTTGGGCCATTCAGATTCCCACCTTTCTCAGTATGGAGAATTAACCCTATTGGGGTGGTCTCTGGTAAAAGTTCAGCCAAGCAAAGGTTGATTGTCGACAGCTATGCTCCCCACTCTTCCACGACCACCAGTCTGAACTCTCTAATTCCTTCAGAGGAATTTTCCCTTCAGTATGCTACTATTGATAACGCCATTGACGCGTTCAAGCTCCTCCCAACCCATCCTTCTTTGTGTCATCTACACGGTGTTAAGTGGCAGGGTTCTTACTATTTTTTCACTCGCCTCACTTTTGGTGCAAAAAGTAGCCCCATGATTTTTGATACCTTCACTGAGACTTTATCCTGGCTACTGCTCAATGTCTGTAGATACCCCACAGTTATTCACTATTTAGATGACTTCTTGACTATTGAGAGTAACTTATTTCCACCTAGTAGCCCGAGAACCACAATTCAGCTATTCCAATACCTGGGGGTCCCCGTCTTCCCTAAAAAGACAGAAGGACCCGACACGTTGATTAATTTCCTGCGTATCACGCTAGATTCGGTTAATATGCTTGCCAGTTTGCCTAGAGCTATGAATGAGCGCATCCTATCCAGCATCGATCTATATCTCTCTGCTGGATCTTGTTATCGTACAGAATTACAGTCTCTACTAGGCTCCCTCAACTTTGCCATGAAAATTATCCCACAGGGCAGAGCTTTTATATCTAGACTGCTCAATCTGTTTCCCCGCTTTCAGTCTAATATTTCCCTCATTTTACTGGATGTTCCGGCCACCTTGGATTTATGCATGTGGCAGGAATTTCTCATGAGGTGGAATGGGAAAAGCATGTTTATCCCTTTACTTTCCTCTGACACCCTTACTATTGTTACAGACGCAGCTGCCACCTCAGGCTTTTCGGCTATTTTTGGTGATAATTGACTTTGGGGGGTGTGGTCTATTGAAGTGTAAAATGTACCAGGTTTTTCCACCACTTCTGCCCTGTTCAAGCTCTATCCTATTGTAGCTGCTGCAGTAGCATGGGGAACAGCATGGTCAGGTCAGGCGGTGAGATGTTTTTTGGGCAACTTAGCCACCTGCCATATAATTACCAAAGGTCGTTCTAAATCTCTGATCATCATGAGCTTTCTGAGGAAATTGACTTGGCTGGCGGCTAAATATAATTTCTTCATGGTATGTGTGCACATTCGTGGCATTCAGAACGTAGCTGCTGATCATTTGTCTCGCTCTCAATTTCAGGAATTCCACAAAGCATTACAGATGGCAGCCCTGGTGGCTACCCCAGCTGTGTCATGGAAGGACATGACATTGGATTTGGTGATCTGTTAACCCATGGCAGACTCCTTTAACTCCTTGTGGGACTTTCAGGTTGTAAATAAACATTTAATGGAAACTATTGTAGCTTTCACTTCTTTTTGCCACCTTAAATCAAAATTATCTTACAACACCATCAAATTATATCTGACAGGGATTCAACACCATATACTTACACTTTGGCCAAACAACCACAGTTTCCTATCATCTTATCTAATCAAAACCATACTAAAAGGCATTACCACTATCTTCTAGATCACCTATTCATAGTCAACTCTTGCAATCATTATCAGACCTTATGGAAACAACCCTTTCAATTCACACACTAATCATGTCTTTAAAACCGCTATCAACTTAGCTTTCTATGGGTTCCTCAGACCCGGAGTGTTTACCACTACAAACATCACATCCCAAGACGGCATTAAGAGATCCCAGATTGTCAAAATACAAGATCACTACATACTATCCCTCAACCACACTAAAACCTCACCGAGAAATCAACTGGTAAAGATCCCCTATTGCCCTACCAGCAACAAATGGTGCCCGGTACAAATACTAGATAAATTCCTAACTATTGTTCCAGGTTCCCCTGACTAACTTTTGTTTACCTTCCATGGCAATGCTCTCACCACTAGTAAATTCATGCTCTATATTAGAGTATTGCTGGCAAGGTTAGGTCCTAATCCATCCCGCTACTCAGGACATTCCTTCCGCATTGGAGCAGCCATCACTGCTTCCAGCAGAAACATACCGGTACATATTATCAAGACATTGGGACGGTGGAATTCATCGGCATATACCAGGTACATACCCCATCCAATACAGGAAATATGTGAAACTTTTTGTAACATAAACATGTGATATATGCTATATGACTGTCATTGTAGGCTGAATAAATCTTGCATGGTGTACTCTTTTTGCCCTCTTTTATTACAGGCCTACCTCATCGTCGGTTTTGGCACACCACAACCGACTGTTCATATTTTCTATTTTATTATATGGTGTAAGTTATATAAGTTATGTACTGTCCTTACGACTTTCTATGCCCTGAACACAAATATATGTATCAATTATTACACTGGGCTATTATGTATTTTCCTTATACTCCTTTCTTATCACATTTGAAAAACCATACTTCCTTTGTTTATTGTGGCTGTGAGTAATTTGTCTTATATAGAATATACTTTTTTGTTTATTGAGAGTGTGAATTCCTGTGAGTTACTTTTGTTATACTGTGATTTTGTTCTCTAACCTTCACTTTACTTCTTCCATTCTTCTACTTTAGACACCTGTTAGAATGTGACTTTGGTGGTCATTCATCTCCCCTTACATTATCATTTTAGTTATTGTATATACTTTTATAGTGTACATAGTAAGAAGAATTATTAACCAAACAGGTGTTTTAAAAATTAATATGTGAAACATTTATTAACTTCTCACCGTGTTTTATTCCCCCTCCCCGCCCCTCCTTTTTTCTAACCCTTTCCATTTTCCTACCCTGTCTCAGCCTCTATATGTTTTAATGAAAACAACTATATTGCCATAATTTGTTTTATACTGGTTTAAGAGTATGCAGAATGTCTATTTCCTATAGGTCTTTGGTTCTTTCCCCCCTTTTTTATTCTACCCTGCCCCCTCCCCCCCCCCCCCCCCCACCCATCTCTGTTAAATAATTATTCCAAACCTAAATCTCTAGTAAATACGTTGCTGTCCTTATAGTTCTGGGGCTAAACTTTGTTTAGTGTTATACCGTCCAACCCTCCATTGGCTCTAGTTGTACGACCTTATAGTGTTATATTACTTATCTTACATCAATATGATTGATTACATAACCATTATTTTCCCTTGTTTCAAAATTTGGGACAATGATTTATGCAATATTTTATCAAGTAAGAACAACTTTCCACTTTCCATCCAGTGAGTTAAATATCACTTAATTTTTTTTTTGTCTCAAGCCAAGTAGTGACCTTTTGACTGGAATCAAAATTAGAGTTAAATTTTCATAAGATATTAAAAGTTTAGTTTGGAAACCCCATCTATACTTAATGTTATTGTAGCCGTCAACCCAGTGAGTAGAGGGGTTTCCAATGCCAGAGACATCCTTTCTCCCTAGTGTGAATAGTGCTCTAGTATTTCAAGTAGTCATCCAAGCAGTAAGAGAAGCAATCACGAGACGAGGTTGCGTGTTGAGGGTGAAGTGATCTGATTTTAATAAGAGCCACAGCCGGCCTTTTATGCAAGTCCCCATGCAAAGGATTTCTGGTGACATATTCCAGGGGCTTTCCCCACTGGACCTGAGAGGGGACAGCAACATAAGCAGACATAATTACATTACCTCTCAGGTCCAGGACATGCATAATAAAAATACCCCCAAATATATACTTAACAATGAGGTACCCCTTCAAGTTCTATATCCAGATAGCCTGGATCTGAGCGCCCAACATATCTTGAAATCACTCAGATCCCATGAATGTAGCCGAAACGCCACCGGATATAGTTGAGACCAACCGCACACGAGCCGTCTGCCCAAAATAGTTCCATGCATTCAGACTGTGTGGTCAGTCTCTTTCGGTAGTACCAAAATGCATCACATACATAGGAATATAAGTTTGTGCGTACGTTCCCATGGTCTATGTTGTTTGAGGAACGTTTCCCCCGAACGCCATTCAGTTCGTAAGAATATTGTCTCAGCGGTGTTCATGCCATTGAGTGTCCAATTTTAGTTCCGCACACTCGATGACCAAACACCGCTGGCCATGTTCATATCTCCGCTGGCCAAACACCGCTGGCCATGTTCATATCTCAAGATGGCCACCACCATGTGTTCGCACATATGAACGACAACCACCCAGCCAACCGCTTAGAACGTTGAGGTGTTTGTGGGTATGGAGGTGTTAGTAGAGGTTAATGGGGTCAACAAGCGGCACACTCCACATCTGGGTGGCCGGTCGTTCGGTAGTTTATTCATTATTCAAATGGGACAATGTTAATATAGGGAACAAACGTATTTCACCAAACAAAAAGCCGAAGCGAATAAAAATGGTAAAATCCAGTGATAGGGAGGTCTGTCACAGTTATTATTTCTCAAAACCCTCGTAGCATCAGTGAAGGATTTTCTTGCCATTCTCGAAGTTCTTGATAGACCTGGAAAACATTTTAAATGTTTGTATTCTGATGGAAAAGCATTCAGATCTCTAAGAGCCAGTATTGATTTTTCTTTGATTTTATATGAAACCTGATGATTAAGTCCCTTGGATTTGATTCAGGTACTCCCTTTGGTTTTCGCACCCTGTGAATACGTTCAAATAGAATTTCCTTCTTTTGACCTTCAGGGTTAATTAGCTTGTATAATTCTGGGAAATATTCTTCTAATTCTTGATGTTGGCACTCCTTTGATACCCCTCTTAGTGGTAGATTAATTCTTCTTTGTCTGTCTTCTGAATCTTGTACGTTAGTTTTAAGTAATTTAATTTTTATTTGCAATCCCTCTATATTCTCTTCTGCTATATTCAATTTAGTTTGAAAATTTGTAAGTTGTGTTTCATTATTTTCAATTTTTTGTTCCAGTCGTTTAACCTCTGCTGTAATTTCTTTGGTGTTTCTATCCATGTCTTTTTGTATTTTATCAAATTTGTGATCTAAGTATTTTTGTAGCGTATCCATTGTGATTACTTGAGATTCTGAGTCACCTGAGGAATCCAGTTGGGTTTTACCATTCTCCATTTTGCTGCTTACTATAGATGTTTCTATTAGATTTTGTGATGTATCCAGTGGAAGATACTTTGTATTTACAGGAGAAAATATTGAAGCCACCTGAGGAATCCAGTTGGGTTTTACCATTCTCCATCTCGCTGCTTACTATAGATGATTCTATTAGATGTTGTTATGTATCCAGTGGAAGATATTTTGTATCTACAGGAGAAAACATTGAAACCATTTTGTTGTCTGCCTAAATAATTATCTATTTTTCTCTTTTTTTCACTTACTACTATTTCCTATAATTAGGATTAGGATGGAACAAGTGGTAAGTGAGCATTCAGATGTTTGCACCTAAAAGTAGGTTAACTTACAAAGCTGAGGAGTTTTCTATTAGATATTTTTATCATTCCCAAGGTAAAATTCCACTTGGTGGAGTTGGAATTTTATGAGGAGGAAAGTGTCCCAATTAATTTCCAGATGGACGTCCGGTTGTCAGGTTTATCTGACTATTCAATCGCTTTATTCAAAGTTGTTATGTTAGCTCAGTCTTTGCTGAATACATTCTTATATACCTCCTTACTGTAGCTGTATAACTCCAACAGGTTATCTACCAGCAGGTTATCAACGCTTGTTATTACCGGTTATCACAGAATAATTAGTTTAGTACGGACAGGCATCCAAATAAAAAGGTATGAAAGAAAAAAAAAACGGCTGTATTTAACTGCATTTAACTCACAGTTTTCTCTGTTTTCTCTGTCAATTGCAGCTTAAGTCAGCTCTCAGTTCTGTTTCAGTTTTGTCTGTGTCTCTTAAGTGAGAAGAGTGTCAGAGATGGAAGAATGATTAAGTGTCCAATGCGTGCTGTTAGATCTAACGCAAATAAAATTATGGTCAGCAGTAGAAGCATGTGGTCAGACCACGTCATAAAAAGGTAGTCTATGTATTTATAGGACTACCGTAAGCATCTCAGTGAGCTGAAGAGGGGTAGAAGAGCAGCCCGTCTATATGCCCAATTTAGGGTCAAGAGCAACATTAAAGTTACCACCAAGAATTAGGTGGCCTCCCAAGAAGGCCATGAGGGTAAGCATGGTAAAGTGGAGGAATTTGCCCTGACGCCGGTTGGGGAGGTATCAGTTAGCAAGCAACTCATTAGCAATGGTTCCCTTGATAAGCATGTACCTGCCATCCCAATCCACCAAAGTGGAAATAAGGTGTTTGTGCAGTAGAATTGTAGTGCCCTTAAACGTCGTTTGCAAGTTATGACTGAAGAAACCCAGAGTGTATTTGTGGTTAGTGCTGGGGCGTTTCCCATTTTGAAATGAGTTTCCTAGAGGAAAATGATTTCTGCCTTTTAAGCTGCAAAGTCTTGCAGTGCACGTGATAATTTTTCTGGGATATTAAGACCTCTTGCATCAATGTAAAGGATTGTCAGGGGTGTGCATGTAAATGTCATGGTGGCGGAGGTGAGGCAGTACCAGGGAAGCGTGAACAACAATATAATAATAACTATAATAATAACAAGTATTTATAGAGGGCCTTTCTTCCAGTGGGACTTAAAGCGCTTTTCAGCGCACGCTCTCGGAATTAACCAAATCGGCAACTGAATAGTAATAGATGTTATTATAATATACCCATAGAATAGCAGACAGATGAGGGATACACCACTGGGAGCGCTCAGGTTCCAAGTATGAATCACAGAGGAGGGACAGAGAAAAAAAAGAATAAAGCAAGATAGTAAATAAACCACAGTAAAATAAGTTATATACACTTTGCCTATCTGGTGACAAGACAGTACAGGTGATGAAGGAGTGAGTAAGGACCAGTCCAGCTTGTCACCCAGCACCCCACCCTGGCAACCAAGATACCAGAACCTCTGGGGGCACACGGTAGAGTGCCTAAGGTTGCATCAAATCTAAGCAGAACAGTCTGCTAACTAGGTGTTAACAGTAGAAAAGTAAAAAAACAATAAGTAAAACTCAAATTAAACAGTAGGTGGTCTAGGTAGGGTTACGGATTATAGTCAAAGATGGACAGTAAAACACTTAACAGGGAGGACAGTCCAGTCCACTCTGTATGGTGGAGAACAATTTTGCCCAAAGTGGATACTTCCAACAGCTGGCTGGTAGACAGTCGTCCTGTCTCTGAGTGCCTCACTTAATCATGATCCTCCTCTGAAAACAGGAAACATATCTCAATGAGACAGTCCCAGTGCAGGTGGTAGCAGGGGGAGGAATCGCCAGTAGTATAAAAGGTAATCCTCAGGCCAAAATACCTGGTGGACTGTGATTATGAAGTAAGGTAAAGTCAGAATGCCTGGGAGTCAGTCCACTGACCAGCATTTGAGCAGGGAGTAAGTGACAAGTGGAGCAATAGGTCATGTTCAGTAATAGAGGTTAACCATCAGAAGCAGGTGGATCTGATTCCATCATTGTATCGCCATCTGCCTGCTCCTCCGCTGTTTCTGAGGAAGTACTTTTGTAGAAATTTGAGGTGGTTGTGGAAGGTAAAAGTCAAGAGAGTGTTACCTCCACACGTTGATGGGAGGCAGTTGCACGACATCTCCCAGAGATTGAAAGTCCTTGTGGTGTGTGTAGGGTGAGTTGGCAATCAAGGATGAAGACCATAAGACCCATGGGTATTTGCCAGTGACAAAAGCTTAGAGAAACTCAGTAGCTTGCCCTTCAAAAAATCCCCACTCAGGTCTCAAAATTATTTTTGCTTACTTGTGCAATTACAGAGAGAACATATTCTGAAGCATATCAGACTGATCCCATCTGTAAAGGCAGTCCAAAACCAAAATGCCAGCCAGCCATATCCCAGAGTATATCCTTTTAACAACCAATGTAACCAAAAAAATATAGAGGATACAGCTGAAGATCTACAGAAAACAAAATATACAATAGTGTGATCCAGTAAAAAGAATATATGCGCTAGCATAGTTGCACTCACAAAAAGAAGACTGTTTTATAGCACCTTAGGGTGCCTCCCCTTGGAATGCTGAGGGCTTATCCTGGACAGATTCTCTTGAATACCGGCATTGGTTTCAATATAGAAGATGGGATTCCAAATGAAATTCAATAAAGTGCTTTATTGCATACAGCAAACTGAAAATAAATATGATAATAAAAGGTAGCTATAGCTTCTTAGGATGCATGCGTTATCAAAAACTGTCCGCCGGCACCAGCGCACAGGAAGTGACGTCACGGAAGATCGAGGACCTGGGAAATTTTGATTATAGAAGATTTATTTCAGCTGTAGAAGATGAGGAAAACCCATTAAGCCACCAATGGAAAGAAATAGTAGACACATAAATAGAAGTACCAGGGGAGAGGGATGTATACTGCTTTTTCTCATTCTGGGGTGAATAACCTGTAATAAAACAACACAAAAATAATAATGATAATAATATAAAAATATATAAAACTGCTACCCTCTGTCCCACCCCTACCACATAACAGAGCCTCTATCTCATCCAACAAATACATGCACACATTACATCCCCTACACACTCTACATTCCCTACAAATATACATATACACAAAAGATTGCTACTTCAACTACACCAGTGAACAACAGTGAAGTAGTGGACAATCATAAAAGCTATAAGTTCTCCACATCTCAGATACGAATGCATACCTGCTTGTGGTTATTGAAAAGTCTGACTAGGGCATGTATGTATATGTCTATGTGTCTGTATGTTTTTGTTCCTGTATGTTTGTGTCTGACCCAGTCCCATGTCTGTATGAGTGTGTGTATGTATGACTTTGTGCCAATGTTTGGATGCCTTTGGTACTATATGTCTGTGTCTGCATGACTGTGTTAAACTGTGTGCCTGTATGTATGTGTATATACACTGTGTGCCTGTAACTGAATGTGTCTCTAGTATGATCCAGTGCCTGTTTGTCTGTATGACTGCATACATGTATGACATTGTGCCGGTGTTCTATCAAAAAACCCTACCCCGTGAAAATTCCCTACCCTCGTCACTTCCGGTGACGCAGCCGCACCGGAAGTGACCCTCATCCAATGGAGGAGGAGGGTGTGTGCCGCCGCGCAAGCGCACACCAACTAGGTAGGGATTTTTCACGGGGTAGGGGAAATGAATGCAACAGTGCGCACGCGCGGCAAAGTACTCCCGTCGGAGGTACAGCGCGCACACCCTCCTCCTCCATTGGATGAGGGTCACTTCCGGTGCGGCTGCGTCACCGGAAGTGACGAGGGTAGGGAATTTTTACGGGGTAGGGTTTTTTTGATAGAACACCGGTACCTATAGATCTGTTTGATTGTGTGCCTGCAGATCTTGTGCCTAGATTTCTACATGTTTATTACTATGTGTGTGCATGTGCAACTGGGTGCATCATGTAAATCTAATATGTTTGTCTCAATTAAACATATTGCACTCAAGCCCTTTGTTTGTTCATTAGTTCCGCCACTGGGCCGATAGAAGAGCCTGGCAGAGAAAAGAAGACCAATTCTGCACAACTTGGCCAAACTACACAGTAAAAGAAGTAGGATATAGTAATTTATAATCAATTTATAGTTGGCATGGAGGAGAGAGTTAGTAGAAAACAAATCATGGAGACATACTAAGGGGAGGAGGAGAGATGCAAAAAGTGAAAGAAACAGGAGTGATGGGGAGAATTGCAAAATGTACTTACACACACTTACACCCCATATAAATACCATACTGCTAGGACACACTACACTTTATAAACCGACACTCCACATATATATACCCCGTATTCACACATGGACACTCCAGAGACAGTATACAGAGAATATGAGAAATTTAAAAATGTTTCTATTTCTCCTCTTCGTTTTCAATGTCTGTCCTGGCTTTACCTGGTTGGAACTAGATTATGATGTAATTTACTAAATCTTCAGGATGCCTCTGAATAAATTAGGGTATGCCTCTGAATAAATTAGGGTATGCCTCTGAATAAATTAGGGTATGCAGACAAGACATAAAGTCGACCACTAGATGGCTCTATAGAATATGGAATCTGCACTGTCATATACGTATCCTTTTGCCCATAGTCAGCATTCTTTCTGCTATGGGGACAAGTGACAGTGGTATTGAGTGTTGCAGTTCAGACTTTTACTGTAAATGGCATGTTACAGATCACAGCAGCCAGTGGCCAGAGACTATTTGCATTTAGAGGCTTTCGTTACTGATTTACTTTAAAACTTTTGAGATTTAAGTGATCCTCTAATGGTCATGATTTCACAAGAGAGCAGATTCGCTGGAACAGAGTAACAGCACAGTTTTAAAGGTCACTAATAAAGTTAAGTCTAGGTATTATTCTGCATTCATTTGATATGGACTCTTGGAACTCCCATCATCCCCAGCCTGTTATTGCTATTTATAGAAACATAGAATGTGACGGCAGATAAGAACCATTCGGCCCATCTAGTCTGCCCAATTTTCTAAATATTTTTATTAGTCCCTTATCTTATAGTTAGGATAGCCTTATGCCTATCGCACATGTGCTTAAACTCCTTTACTGTGTTAACCTCTACCACTTCAGCTGGAAGGCTGTTCCATGCATCCACTACCCTCTTAATAAAGTAATACTTACGGATATTATTTTTAACCCCTTCAGGGCCGGCCTGTTTTTACGATGTTAACGTTAATGTTAAGGACCAGGGCTCTTTTAACACTTTTGTGGTGTTTGTGTTTAGCTGTAATTTTCCTCTCTCTCATTTACTGTTCCCATACAAGTTATATATTGTTTTTTTCAGGACAAAAAGGGCTTTCTTTACATACCATTATTTGTATCATGTCATATAATATAATTAAAAAACATAATAATAAAATATGCTGAAAAATTGAAAAAAAAACATGTTTTTGACTTTTGCTTGAACAAATCTTTTACTTACCTACGAAAGCTAATGAAAAAACTTCTAAATAGATTCAAAATTTTATTAAAGGACACGGAGGCTCATATTATGCTTATCTCTTTCTTTAATATACCTCAGCGGCAAAGAAAATGTTATAAGACATTAAAAGAACCAACTAGGATAGGTACTCCAAGGGTTAACATAGTATACTATCCTTAACCAATAGGAACAGTCCATGTATCCATAACCACCCATGTGACCTCTCTTCTCCCTCTTTCTTTGCTGCTGCCTCAGCTAAGTATCATCTAATGTTAGCTCTTTTTTAATTGAGTTTAATTATTGTTGATTTTGTATACTAATATTATTTGTGTAGCAGTGTATAAATTTAGTGATTCTAGGGAGGCAGAAAGGTGTGACAGTTTCCGTATATAGGAATCTCTAGGTATAGGAGTGGCAACCCTGGTGTCTACTGGGGCTTGTGCCCCTAGCCTCATAATAGTGGACCAGGTTTTTCCTCCGGTCCGAGAAACACTCCCTCCCTCCCCTATCCCGCTGGGTAGTTTATAACCCGCACTCTGTCAGGCTTCTTGTTCCCCCAAAGGTTTTACGCGGCGGCCGTCGCGGACATTTCACTTAGCCGCGCACGCATGCGCATTCGCGGTCGCATAGCGCGGCGGCCATTTTCACTCAAGCGCCTCAGAAATTTTGCCGCGCTTTTTTCCCTACGCTTCCAGCCCACTGAAGGGCGAGAGCGCGCAGAGTGGGTAGTGGCTGAAAGCTGTCAGCCTGCCAGTGTCCCTTTGTAGCCATTCCGGAGGGAACACTAGGTAAGCTGACAGCTTGTTTGTGCCTTGCCCTGTCACCTCAGTTTAAGCTACCTTCAGGAGTAGATCATCTCGATAGTCCCCCTGATTATTATTAAAGGGCCAGTATTGTGCTGCAAACACAGCAGTTATACTTCGATTGTTTCTTGTGAGGGCCAATATTATAGTGCCACTTAAGTTAGTGCCACATATTGGAGCAGAGTTTATATATATATAATGCAGCACCCTAAGGAACAGGAATTTGCCAGGTCGGCTGCGGGCAGTAAGGATACCACGCACTGTGGGTCTCAAGCCCCACACCCAATCTCCCCACTAAGGGAAGAGGTGGCGTCTGTGGAACAACTGAACTCTGAGGAGTTCCATTCCCTATTAGACGCGACCATGACTAAATCAGTCACTCAAGCCATATACACAGCTATGGGGGCGATGTCAGATAACCTGACCCAATCCATTAGCAATGCCATCATGGCGTTTGGCCACAACCCCAGAGGCCTCCGCTCCAAGGCCCAAGATGATAAGCCTGCCCCCCTTAGCAGTCGCAAGGCTACTGAAAAGACCCATCATAAGGGCAAACAAACCTCCAAAACTATTTTTACGGACAGGTTGCGTCCTGTCACTGATGAGGATGTGGGGCCCCCACATAAGAGAGCCTCCCGCCGGGCAAAAACGGTGAGGGCATGGAAATAGGCTAAAGCCCAGACAGAAATATCCGACTCTGATTCGGACCAAGAGAAGGTATTGAGCGAGCCAGAAGAGATGGGCTCGTTGGAATCGGAGAGCTCTTCTCCGGAGCACAGTTTAACTGGCAAAGCAGCCAACAAGGGCCAAAAGCCGGCGGATGATTCAGTTATTTTAGATCCGCAAGGGGAGCCCCTATTTAATCCTGACGACCTTCAACACCCGAGGTCGACAGAATGGTTTCCTGCTGACCATGTGGCCCAATATATAGCGGCCAGAATTAATAAACCCCTGGACAAAGCTACCAGGAATAAGTTGAGGGCAGAATGCCCACGCCCAACAGTCCCGGATATGGCTTGCGCCACACCGGAACTGGACCCAAAAATTGCCCAATTTCTAGGAAAATCGGGCTGGAAGGCCAAGAAAGGGCTGGATTATTCCCTGCGGCACTGCCAGGATAAAGTTCTTGATTCTTTGGGCCCCAGCGCAAAAATATTCGACATGGTCGAAGCTGCACTTTCAGGTGACACACCAGTGGACCTTTTGGCCATCAGAGAATGGGCACAACGTTCTAGTTGCCTTATTGGCAACTCCAATGCTGCGCTCTGTACAGAAAGGCGCAAAGCGGTTCTCATGAAAATCGACCCGAAGCTGGTCAACATGGCCTTGTCTGAGCCTGGACCGCAGGCAAAAGGCCTCCTTTTTGGAGACAATTTTGTCAAAGAGTTAGGCAATTATGTTAATACATTTACAGCCCTGGACAAAGCACAAACAAACTTAAAGCGTGTGTTCGCCCCAAAGGTTTTTTGGGGGGCTGGCAGACAACGGGGCCGTCTGTCCAGCCGTTCAATCAAGGAGCTCCTACCGGGGCCATCGAGGCTCCTCTTCATCCAGATTCCCACAGGTGGAAACCAGAAACCCCTCACCCTTCTTCCCTGTCAGGGGCAGGGCATGGCAACCCAGAGGATGCAGGGGCACCCCTTACGGCCGACGGCCTTATGGTGAGTACCTCCTGTTTCCCATTCTTGTACACCATATGTGGGGGGCAGACTATCCCAGTTTATCGGGACATGAAACAGACTCACGTCCGATGCCTGGGTTCTCAACACAGTGGTAGGGTACCACATAGAATTTGTCCAAACCCCAGTCCAAACCTCGGTCCCACGGCCAATAGTGTTTACCCCACAGGACAGGGAACTCGTGTCAAAGGAAATCAAGCTATTAAGGGAGAAAGGCGCGATTTATCAAGTTGCACCTCACTCTCCAGGTTTCTTGAGCAACCTGTTTCTGATCCCCAAAAAGGGCGGGGGAATGAGACCAGTGATAAACCTACGCCCACTCAACGCATATGTGCGGTATCGCCACTTCAAAATGGAAGGGATCCATTGCCTGCAAGACCTCCTCAGGTTGGGGGACTGGATGGTCAAACTAGACCTGCAGGATGCCTATCTCGCCATCCCCATCGCGGAAGAATGCCACCACTTCCTGCAGTTCCAATGGAAGGCACAGATGTGGAGGTTTTGCTGCCTCCCTTTCGGCCTGTCATCGGCTCCATGGTGTTTTACGAAACTGTTGAAACCGGTGGTGGCGCTGCTACGCAGCAGAGGAGTACGCATGATCGTATATTTGGACGATATACTGATCATGGCACAAGACGCAATCCTACTCCAACAACACCTATCTTGGACAATAACACTTTTAAACAACCTGGGATTTCTATGCAACTGGGAGAAGTCGGTGCTGACCCCCTCGCAGTCCATAGAATTCCTAGGATTCAATATAGAAGCGGTCCAAGGAACCCTGAAATTACCGCAGGCGAAGATCAAAACCATCAAAAAAGAGATCCGCAGAACGTTAACTCGCCCAACGCTCACGGTGAGACAACTGGCCAGAATAATTGGACTCCTTTCAGCGTCCATTCAGGCAATCTTCCCGGGACCTCTACATTACAGGGCCCTACAAAGACTGAAAGCAGCTCAACTACAATCAGGTCAATCTTACTCAGACTCCGTGCAACTCGATCACACAGCCAAAGAGGAACTCAAATGGTGGCTACAACACATGGAAGCGTGGAATGGCAGAGCGATCTTTGGTATCGCTCCAGATTGCATAATAGAATCCGATGCCAGCACACAGGGCTGGGGAGCGCGTTGTGGTCATATTTCAACAGGCGGAAGATAGTCCCAATCGGAAAGGGCGCTGCATATCAACAGCCTGGAACTTATGGCGGGAGCATTCGCACTGAGGAGCCTTTTAGGTGCCAAGACACATTGCTCCATTATATTAAGGATGGACAACATATCAGCAGTGCAATACATCAACCGCCTCGGCGGCACCAGGTCCAAAGTTCTAGCAGATTTGGCCACGGAATTCTGGCAATTTTGCCTGGACCGCAACATATCAGTACGAGCCGAATACATCCCAGGTCTCGCGAATATTGTAGCGGATTGGAATTCCAGGTATCTGCGGGACGCCAGCGATTGGCGCCTGAATCGCGAAGTATTCCTACGAATGCAGGAACTGTGGGGCCCACTGCACATGGATCTGTTTGCGTCTCGTTTGAATACGCAACTGTCGGAATTTTTCAGCTGGAGACCAGACCCAGACGCAATAGCTACGGATGCGTTCCTCCAGACATGGCCGAACAGAAGACTATATGCGTTCCCTCCCTTCGCTCTGCTGGCACGAACACTAGTACATCTCGATCGCTCTCGGACAACATTGGTCCTGATAACACCATTTTGGACAACGCAGCCATGGTTCCCTTCTCTCATGGAGATGTCTGTAGATCTTCCCAGACAACTCCCCGAAGACCCACACCTTTTGTCAGATCCGGAAGGGAACTCACACCCACTGATGATGCAGGGACACCTCAGGCTGTTAGCGTGGCTCCTCTCGGGGGACCCTGGGTCGTACCGGAGGTTCCACAGACAACGCTGGAATTATTGGCGGGAGCCGGAGCCTCAGGAACCAGGAGATCTTACAGTCAAGCATGGAACTCCTGGAGTGGTTGGTGCTTGGAACAACAAGTGGATCCCGTATGTGATCCTGTGAACTATCTACTACGCTTCCTGACGCACTTATACGACCAAGGTATAGCATACCGGACTATTAATGTCTATAGGTCAGCGATATCAGCAGGACATAAGGGCTGGGAAGGAACACCAATAGGGAAGCACTTATTGGTGTGCAGACTCTTACGCGGAGTGAGGTTCGCAAGACCCCTACAACCCAGATATGCATCAACGTGGGACGTAAATTTAGTCTTACATTTATTGGAATTATGGGCACACAATTCTGACCTTACACTTAAACAGTTATCAGCGAAACTGGCCATGCTCTTCTGCTTGATATCATGCAAAAGAGTATCCGATGTGAGGGCATTGGACGTGGATGCACGCTCATTCACTCCATCGGGGGTGACTTTTAATATTACCAAACGGACAAAAACAACGATTACTACAGTATCTTACCCAGCTTTCCCTCACAATACAAACCTATGTCCAATAGCTTGTCTCAAAGAGTATGAGAAACGGACGCAGGCCTTTCGGGACCCTAGTCGGCACAAACTATTCCTGGCCATCAACACACCACATCAGCCAGTATCGTCGGTTACTATAGCCCGATGGGTGAAATGGGTGATGACCTCCGCAAATATTGATACATCCATGTTTGTTTTGAATATTTTTATTGTTTTCACAATATAAATGCACGTATCAAACTGATTTGGAAAAAATAAAGCAAGTGGTTGCCCACGCAGGGGCTTAAGCATCGGTTTAAAACAGTGTAAGCATTTAGTTGCCTGCGCAGAGGCCTGTTTAGCTTGACATTTTTGTTCACAGTTGTTGCTTTGTGCCTTATATTCTTATGTTCTGTGCTGCCCTATTATTTCGATTAGAGCGTTAAGTAAGTGGTCTGTGTTAACTCGTGCGTGCAAGTGCTGTGTGTGTGCTGGTTACGTAGGTGCTTTGTGTTAGCTGTTCGAGCCATTATCTTATGTTAGTTGGCGTATGCCTTTGGGTTGTGTTAGCTGGTTGGCTTCTTTGCTTTGTGTTGGCTGTCGTTTGCAAGTGCTTTATGGCCGCTGGCTAGTGTCAGTGCTTTGTGTTAGGTAGGGTGCGTGAGTGTTGAGACGTTGGAATGTACAAGGCAGTAATTAGGCAGTATTAAAACATTACATCTATCTCGCTTATATATAACCGAATAAGATACTGTACACTGTTCTAACTTTGCAGTAGTAATTCAAATTATCTGCAAGTAGTGAGCTTAAGCGAAGAATTCAAATAAAGTTTACAGCTATATGTTGAGCTTGGGATACACTAGCCCTCTGGCCCAGCACCTTAGCACTTATTTAGAATAGATGATGATGGGCAGCAAATATTTGTGTTAGTGAGACAGCTCATTTGCGTTGCAATCATACGTCAGGGGCTTGTATCACTAAGCGTATAGGCAATCACTTTAAAACAGATAATGCCTGGTAAGGCAGCGTCTAACGTGTCATGGAGGAGGCATGCTATATAACTGAATGTGTAAGAAATAATACAGTAAACGTTTAAAACTTTTAGTAATATAGGAGCAGGGCTGGCCTTAATATCAGTTCGGTGGGGGACCATCATGGCACAGCTGTCGTGCATTTCCTGGGCCGCCGAGTCCCCGTCTGTCCTCCCCGCAACAACCCCACCCCATCGCCGGAGTCCTCCGCGGCTTTGTGGGCACTCGGGAGCAGAGGCAGTCCATACGACTCCCACACCATGAGTCCACGGGCCTCCCTCTCCCTGCACCTCCCCATCACTGCCCAAGACTCGGAAATATGGAAAGAGACAGGGATAGGAAGCTAAATTTTATCCCTGCTTCTCTCTCCTGACTGAATCCGCATAGGAGCCAGTGGCAGATCCAGAGCTTGATCTCGGGAGGGGCACTAGATTATTTAAATAAATAATCCTGGCAGAATAACCACTACTGGGATTTAGGGCATAGGAGCAGTGGTGTGTGTTAGGGGTGAAGTGTGTGTGAAAGATGCAGTGTGTGTGTGAGCAGTGAAGTGTGTGTGTGAGTGCGTGAGGGCGGCAGTGTATGTCAGGGTTGCAGTGTGTGTGTTAGGGGGCAGTGTGTGTATGGGGGGCACTGTATGGGTGTTTGGGGCACTGTGTGTATGGGGGGCACTGTATGTCTGTGTGGGGCAGTGTGTGTATGGATAGCACTGTATGTATGGGGGGGGCACTTTTTGTATGTGTGGGGCAGTGTGTGTATGGGGGGCAGTGTGTGTATGGGGGGTCATGTTAGAAACATAGAAACATAGAAACATAGAATGTGACGGCAGATAAGAACCATTCGGCCCATCTAGTCTGCCCAGTTTTCTAGATACTTTCATTAGTCCCTGGCCTTATCTTATAGTTAGGATAGCCTTATGCCTATCCCACGCATGCTTAAACTCCTTTACTGTGTTAACCTCTACCACTTCAGCTGGAAGGCTATTCCATGCATCCACTACCCTCTCAGTAAAGTAATACTTCCTGATATTATTTTTAAACCTTTGTCCCTCTAATTTAAGACTATGTCCTCTTGTTGTGGTAGTTTTTCTTCTTTTAAATATAGTCTCCTCCTTTACTGTGTTGATTCCCTTTATGTATTTAAATGTTTCTATCATATCCCCCCTGTCTCGTCTTTCCTCCATGCTATACATGTTAAGATCCTTTAACCTTTCCTGGTAAGTTTTATCCTGCAATCCATGAACCAGTTTAGTAGCCCTTCTTTGAACTCTCTCTAAGGTATCAATATCCTTCTGAAGATAGGGTCTCCAGTACTGTGTACAGTACTCCAAGTGAGGTCGCACCAGTGTTCTGTACAATGGCATGAGCACTTCCCTCTTTCTACTGCTAATACCTCTCCCTATACAACCAAGCATGCTGCTAGCATTTCCTGCTGCTCTATTACATTGTCTGCCTACCTTTAAGTCATCAGAAATAATCACCCCTAAATCCCTTTCCTCAGATGTTGAGGTTAGGACTCTATCAAATATTCTGTACTCTGCCCTTGGGTTTTTACGTCCAAGATGCATTATCTTGCACTTATCCACATTAAATGTCAGTTGCCACAACTCTGACCATTTTTCTAGTTTACCTAAATCATTTTCCATTTGGCTTATCCCTCCTGGAACATCAACCCTGTTACATATCTTAGTATCATCCGCAAAAAGACACACCTTACCATTTGTGTGGGGCAATGTGTGTATGGGGGGCAGCAGAGTGTGTACGGCACTGTATGTGTCTGTGTGTGCATGGGTGTGCAGTGTGTGTATGGGGGCAGTGTTTGTGGGGCAGTGTGTGTATGGGTGTGTAGTGTGTGTGTGGGTGTGCAGTGTGTGTGGGGCAGTGTGTGTATGGGTGTGTAGTGTGGGTGTGGGTGTGCAGTGTGTGTATGGGGAGCAGTGTGTGTATGGGTGTGCAGTGTGTATAAGTGCAATGTGTGTGTATGGGGGGCAGTGTATGTGTGTATGGGCGGCAGTGTATATGTGTATGGGGCAGTGTGTGTATGGGGGCAGTGTGTGTGTATGGGGGGCAGTGTATATGTGTATGGGGGGCAGTGTGTGTGCATGGGGGGCAGTGTATGTGTGCATGGGGGCAGTGTGTGTGCATGGGGGGCAGTGTATGTGTGCATGGGGCAGTGCATGTGTGTATGGGGGGCAGTGAGTGTGTATGGGGGCAGTGTATATGTGTATGGGGGGCAGTGTGTGTGTATGGGGGCAGTGTATGTGTGTATGGGGGAAGTATGTAGGGGCAGTGTATGTGTGTTTTGGGGGCAGTGTAAATGTGTATGGGGCAGTGTGTGTGTATGGGGGCAGTGTGTTTATTGGGGGCAGTGTGTATGGGGGGCAGTGTATATGTGTATGGGGGCAGTGTGTGCGTATGGGTGGCAGTGTTTGTGAGGCAGTATGTATGGGGAGCAGTGAGTGTGTATGGGGGCAGTGTATGTGTGTATGGGGGCCAGTGTGTGTATGTGGGCAGTGTGTGTGTATGGGGGGCAGTGTATATGTGTATGGGGGGCAGTGTGTGTGTGTATGGGGGGCAGTGTGTGTATTGGGGAGGGTGTGTATGGGGGGCAGTGTATATGTGTATGGGGGCAGTGTGTGTGTATGGGGGCAGTGTTTGTGGGACAGTGTGTATGGGGGCCAGTGTGTGTATGGGGGGCAGTGTATATGTGTATGGGAGGCAGTGTGTGTGTATGGGGGGCAGTGTTTGTATGAGGGGGAAGGAGGGTAGGGAGGCTTTTTAATAATAAAAAAAAAATATTTAATAAAATAGATATATTTATGTCCCCCCTCCCTTCTTACCTTTATTGAGGAGGAGGAGGGGGGACATTTCTCCGTCCCTGGTGGTCCCGGTGGGAATCCCTGGTGGTTCCAGTGTGGAGTGAACTCTTGCCCGCGCTCCAGGGCTAGAGTTCACTCTCGCGAGATTTGGAGCGTTGCCGTGGCGGACCCGGAGAAGTTCAGGCTGAGCTCCCGGGTCCTCTCTCCCTCCCTGCCGGCTGTCAGCAATGTGCATTAGCCTGCAGGGGAGAATCTCAGGGGGGGGGGGGGGCAATTGCCCCGTTGCCCCCCCCCCCCTGGATCCGCCAATGAGACGAGCAGCACATGCAGCCAGAGACAGCCTACAGATCAGGTAAGTGAGGAATGTGGGGGGGCAGCCTACAGATCAGGTAAGTGAGGAATGGGGGGCAGCCTACAGATCAGGTTAGTGAGGCATGGGGGGAGAGGAGGGAGAGAGCCTATAGATCAGGGAAGTGAGGGAGAGGGAGAGAGAGCCTTTAGATCAGGGAAGTGAGGGAGGGGGAGAGAGAGCCTATAGATTAGGGAAGTGAGGGAGGGGGAGAGAGAGCCTATAGATTAGGGAAGTGAGGGAGGGGGAGAGAGAGCCTATAGATCAGGGAAGTGAGGGAGGGGGATGGGAGAGAGACTGCAGAGAGACTGCAATTATGCCCCCCCCCCCCTCCTGGAAAAATGGGGGGAGAGACTGCAGATCAGGGAAGTGAGGGAGGGGGATGGGGGAGAGACTGCAGATCAGGGAAGTGAGGGAGGGGGGAGGAGGGGAGAGGCTGCCTATTGATCAGGTAAGTGAGGGATGAGGGAGACAGCCTACATAAAGGGTCAGCAAGGAGCAGAAAGGAGCTGGAAGGATCACAAAGGAACAAAAATGAACAGGAAGGGTCTTCAAGAAGCAGGAAGGGTCTGCACGGAGCAGGAAGGGTCAGCAAGGAGAAGGAAGGATCAGCAGGGAGCAGGAAGGGTCAGCAAGAAGCAGCAAGGAGCTGGAAGTTAAAGCAGCACAAAGGTAAAGTGGAAGGAGCAGAAAGGGTCAGCAAGGAGCTGGAAAGGGCAGCAAGCAGCAGGAAGGGACAGAAAGAGCACAAAGGAAAAGTAGGAGAAGGAACAAAAATGAGCAGGAAGGGACATGAAGGAGCAGAAAGGATCAGCAATGAGCTGGAAGGGGCAGAAGGAGCACTAACGTAAAGTAGGAGAAGGGTCAGCAAGGAGCGGGAAGGGTCAGCAAGGAGCAGGAAGGGTATGCAAGGGGAAGCAAAGAGAAGGAAGGGTCTGCAAAGAGCAGAAAGGGACAGAAGGAGCACAAAGGTAAAGGATCACAAAGAATCAGAAAGAGCACAAAGGTAAAGTAGGAGAAGGAGCAGAAAGGTTCTGCAAGGAGCAGAAAGGGATCAGAAATAGAAAGGAGCAGAAGGACGCAAAATAAGCAGAAAGGTAAAGGAGCAGAAGGAGCTAGGGAGGAGAGAAGACAGTGTCAGAAGAAAAAGAAGACTGTGTCAAATAAAGGAGAAGAAATGGAGATTGGAGCAGGAAGGACAAGTGAAGTGAACACTCCACTTTATTCTGGACACCACATCATAAGGCTTTGGTACCTGGGCCTGGCAGGGAAACTTTGGACCTTCTCATCTCCCCAGGAAAAAGAAATATCAGTGTTAATGTGTTCACTTTTATTTACTGATTGTCAGGAAACACAGAGTGCCGCTGGGTAGGGGTGTCACTGATTGGCTAGAGCGGTCAGCTGGCACTCTAAGCCAATCAGTAGCTCCCCATTCATAAAAAAATAAAACATTCTAGTCAATCTGCAGCACCCATGCCTGATGTCAATCCGCAGTTCCTGACACTCCGTTTCAGAAGCTGAATAACACTGAGCGACCTGGAGATCTGGAGCTGGAAGAAGCCTTTGGGGTTAAACCATTTGAGAGCGGTTTAACCCCTTAAAGAAAAGAGAGCACCCAGGGGCTTCCTGGCATCATAACATTTTCATTTAGATGAAGTTGTTATGGTGACCAGAATGTTCCTTTAATTTGCTTAAAGGAACACTATAGTGTCAGGAATACAAACATGTATTCCTGACACCATAGTTGTGAAAACGCTTTTCACCCTGGCTTTATGTGATAATGACTATGCCCCTTCCCTTTCATGACACTGTCAAAAAGGGACCAAGCATGGATGTCATTACAATTATGCCACCCCCCCCCCCTCCTGCGGACGCCAATGGTGGCCCCTGCAAGGGACAATTTCAAGCAAGTTAAACTCACCTTGCCTGCCCTCTTGTCCACTGGACCCCCAGCGGATATGTTATCGTTCTGCAAAGTTCCCAGACGGTGACAGTTCAGCTTTAAAGCGGCACTGTCACGGTCAAATCCAGTTGTTTTTTTCTAACCCCTCTGACGACTCAACTACATCTAATTGTCCTCCTAGTTACCCCCAAATGCCCCTAAGCCCCCATTTTACCTCTTTTTTAATCTTTATTTTGTGCCCTGTGGGACACATCATCTGCCCACACTAGATAGCGCTGTGAAATTCCCACGCATGCCCAGTTAAACACTTGTGCAATGCGATCGGGAATTTCATCTATTCATTCATTTGAAAGACAGACGAATAAATTAATAGAAATTTCAAAAAAATGAACAAAGACCTCTTCGTTCGTTCGGTTTATTACAAGGAAGGAGATACCGGCACGCAGCTCCCTCCTTGTAATATGTAAAAATAGAAGCGGCAGGGAACAGTGCTCACCCCTTCCTAAGCCCCCCATGTCCTATGTCAATATGACCCCCATAATAGCATAAGTGAGATTCAAATCTCCCGAATGCCCCTACTCGCTATGCGGCATGTAGGGGCATGTCTACTAAACAGTGAGCAGCCAGTGGCTAGAGGCTAGAGTTCACTCTAACCACTGGGACCACCAGGTATTCCCCACCAGACAACCAGGGATCAAGAAATGTTCCCCCTAAGAAGGGAGGGGGGGACATAATGTATATTCGTGTTAATTAAATTAAAAAAATATATATTATAAAAAATCCCCCCTACCTTTCTTATTACACACACACACCCTACACACAAATTGCCCCCCCACACACATACACTGCCTCCCATACACACACTGCCCTCCATACACACACACTGCCCCCATACACACATTGCCCCCATACACACACCCTGCCCCACATATACATATCTTGCCCCATACACATACACTGCCCCCCCACACATACACTCTCCCCCATACACACACTGCCCCCATAAACACACTGCCCCATACAAACACTGCCCCATAGACACACTGCCCCATACACAAACTACCCCTCACACACACACTGCCCCCATACACACATGCCTTACACACACATTGCCCCACTCACACATACACTGCAATCCTCACACACACACACTGCAACTGTCACACAAACATACTGACCCACAAATACACTGCCCCCTAACACACACACTGCACCCCTGACATACACTGTCACCCTCACACTGCAACCTTCACACACACACACGCTGCTAACACACTGTCCCCCTCACACACACACACACACTGCACCCCTTACACATTGCAACACTCACACACACCACTACTCCTATGCCCTACTACAGCCCCATTTCCCAGCAGACCTTAGGTAAGTTGTCAAACTGTTCTTAAACGGTTTGACTACTTACTCTGGGAGGGAGTCCTGGCACAATAATCTACAAGTCTCCCTCCCGAGATCAGGCTCTGGATCTGCCACTTTTCATTTAGGGCACAATAATCTATTAGTGCCCCTCTCTGCCTGATCTCGGGAGGGGCACTTGTAGATTATTGTGCCCTAAATGAAAACGCGGTGGATGGACCTAGTGTCCTCCCCCCCCCGGTCCCCACCCCTGAGCGGCAAGTGGGGACCCTAAATAATAATAAGAAGGGGACCTATTGATCTGCCCTTGGCCCCCACCACTAAGCGTCGTGTGGGGGCCCTAAATAACAATAAAGGGGGAATCTATTGTCCCCCCCGGCCCCCACGCCTGAGCAGCAGGTGGGGGCCCTAAATAAATCTTCTTTTTTTCAGCCCCAAAAAAGGGCAAATAAAAATCCATAATACCCGTTGCACTTTGAAATAAAATAAAAAAACTTGAGCGCAAAAAGAAACCTGACAAAAAACAAAAACCCAACGCTAAAGCAGTAATCGATCTTGCCCCATGGAGGACATGGTGTAGACTGAGCTATAGTTATAAAGTTATAAAGTCTTCCCACACCCTGCAATTAGGCTTATAGCACTCTGATTGGTTGATTCCAAGCCAACCAATAACAGTGCTCTGAGAGTTAAATGAAGAGACTGACAGGTAAGTTTCTACATTTACCTGTCACAGCACTTTGATTGGGTGACTTGAAATGGATTACTTTTTTAGCGTCAGGTTTTTTTTTTTGTCTGATATTTTTTTTGGCGCTCTGTTATGGATTTTTATTTGGCCTTTTTTGGGGCTGAAAAAAGAAGATTTTAGAAAGAAGAAGATATCAAATGGTAGGTAGGTCTTTATTAAATAAAAATTGGGTAGGGGGGTGACAAGGGGCTTGGGGACCCCTAGTCACCTGTAGGGGGTATTTACACTTAGCCCCCACCAGTCACCTATGGGTGGGGGCCAGTGGAGAGGAATATAGGTCCCCTCCTCTTATTGTTATTTAGGGCCCCCACCCACCACTGAGTGGTGGGGGCCAGGGGGGAGGAAAATAGGTCCCCCCCACATTTTCATTTAGGGCCCCCATCCGCCGCTCAGGGGTGGGGGCCAGCGGGAGGACAAAAGGTCCCCCACTTATTGTTATTTAGGGCCCCCAGCTGCCGCTCAGGGCTGGGGGCTGGAGGGGAGGAAAATAGATGTTCCCCCCATATTTTCATTTAGGGCCCCCACCCGCAGCTCAGGGGTGTGGGCCGAGGGGGAGGAGAATAGGTTCCCCCCCCTTATTGTTATTTAGGGCACCAACCCACCACTTAGGTGTGGGGGCCGGGGGTGAGGACAATAGGTCCCTGCCCACAGTTACATTGAGGGCCCCCACCCGCTGCTCAGGGGTGGGAGCCAGGGGGAAGGACAATAGTCCACCCCCCTTATTATAATTTAGGGCCCCTTCTCGCCGCTCATGGATGGGAGCCATGGGGAGGACAATAGGTGTGTCCCCCCCCCCCCCGTTTTCATTTAGGGCCCCCACCTGCTGCTCATTGGTGGGGCCGGGGGGAGGGCAATGGTCCCCCCCATTTTAATTTAGGGCCCCAACCTGCCGCTCATGGGTGGGGGCTGGGGGGGACACAATAGGTGCCCCCCATTGTCCTTTAGGGCCCCCACCCGCGGTTTAGATTTGGGGGCAGGGGGGGGCAATAGGTCCCCCATTCAGTTTAATAGCCCCCACTCGCAAGGCACAAATGGGGGCTCGGGAGGGGGATAATAATTATTTTTTATTTCTTTTTTTAACAGTGAGGAGCCACAGGCGTCTCATTGTTTTCTAGACATGCCAGTACTTGCGGCATAGCGAGTAGGGGCAAAATTTACTCATACTAAGTAATCTTTACTTAGTATTAGTAAATTTGGCTGAAAGACCAATTTAGGTCTTTCAGCCTTTTAGTAGATAGCTGCCTAATACCGTGGGAATTAGGGAGCTATCTACTAAGCAGCTGTAAGATGCAGCCACGATCGGATCGGAATTTCATTCATTCAAATGAAATTCTGATCCAAACAAAGTCCCGAATTTGTCCTAACACAAACTCGCGCAGCACAGATGGGGGCTCGGGATGGGATATTAGTTTTTTGTTTTTTTTTACAGTGAGGAGCCACAGGCTTCTCACTGTTTACTAGACATGCCCCTACTCGCGCCATAGCCAATTTAGGTCTTTCAGCCTTTTGGTAGATAGCTCCCTAATACCATTAGGGAGCTATCTACTAAGCGGCTGCAAATTTCAAATGAAATTCTGATCCAAACAAAGTCCCGAATCCTAACACGAATGGAGAAACTGTCCTCATTCTGTTAGAACGAAATCCGGTAGTTTTGCCGGCGTTCTGTCTAATACTGGGAATACTGACAGGAAGCATTACGAGATCACGGAGGAAAGGTAAGAATTGTGGGAAAATTGCTTTGACCACAGGAAACAGAACACACTTTGTTCCTCCGCTGGTCAAAGCCGGTTAAGCGTAGGAAACCTGTATAAGACAAAGTAGTCCCTACTTTGTCTTATGTTTTAAAGAAAACTAGAGCAGACAGGAAGAAATGAAGAACAGATTCTAACAGAGGGAGAGAAGAGGAATCGATTAAAGAAAGGTAAGTTCGGCATGACAGTGCTGCTTTAAAGCCTTTTTTGTCCTTTAGAAATCGGTATATGATATATATTAGTAAATGAAAAAGATGGAATTTGTGGGTGAACACATAGCAAAAATTGTTTGTTTCACTAAAGGGTTAAACAAGCTATCAATATATCAAAGCTAAATAAAAGCGCCTGTTTTGGAAGAAAACTGTAATTAAATAGACAGTTTCAATGCAACTAGAGTCAACAAAGGGTTACTTGTTTATATACAGTCTGGAAATGTTGACTTCTGTTACTGGACATTTTAACTTAAATTACATGTCTTTTAACATGAACATTCTACACACAAAGAAGCACTGTATTTTTTTTTTTTTTTTATCTTTTAGCACTCTGGGACTCTAACAGTTATTCAGCTGTCGTATTGGTTACACTGTGGGCGTATCCTACACAGAGATGTGTTTAGGATTCCAAAGCTTCCAGCAGAACAGTAACCAGTCGGACTGATTGCTGAAAGCACAAGTCATCTTGGTCTCTAAACCATGTCGCTCTTTATTTTAACCTTCCAGCTGATCCTATACCTTCTCGCATTTCCTATTTACGTACTTAACTTTCTAGGAATTTGGGATAAAATCATTAAGAAAGTATTCCCTGCCCTTCTATTCAGATTAACCAAAATGTATAATAAATCTATGGAGGGCATTAAAAGGGATCTCTTCAGCAACCTTTCTGACTTTGAAAATGCTTCGAAGGAGATCAATCTGCTAGAAATCGGCTGCGGCACAGGGGCCAACTTCAAATTCTACCCAAATGGCTGCAAAATAACCTGCCTCGACCTGAACCCAAATTTCCAATCATATTTGAGCAAAAGCCAAGCCGAAAGTGACCATCTGAAGTTTGAAGGTTTTGTGGTGGCTTCTGCAGACAACATGAGCCCAGTGCCCGATGCCTCTATGGATGTGGTGGTCTGCACCCTGTTAGTGTGTTCAGTACCAAACACACCAAAGATCCTGGACGAGGTCTGGAGAGTTCTCAAGCCTGTAAGTTGTACATTATTTGTTGTAACTGTGGCTATATCTGTGCCTGGTGCTGTTGAAAGGCTGATGGCCTCTTTCATCTGCAAACTAAAAATTGTAGCTCTGATCCTTCCCAGTAGTAGACTGCCATAGCTCTGTAATCAAATATAAACACACATAATGAAGCCCAGTGCTTAAACTCCCACTACTCTTGGGCAGCAGCTGCACCCTATCCCAATGCCCATTTAAATAGTAGGAGATTTTTTGGACTATGCAAATGGCCATTAAAATGGAAGTTCACCTGCCCCGTACTGTGGTGCAATAACAGATACAATTTGTATTTTAAGGACTTCTTTAGCTTTGTATGTTATTTGCTTAGTTGTACACTGTCCATTTAACATGAACGTTGTAAATGCATAAAAGATAGAGGTAGGAACAGTATTTTAGCATATTTGTTACCAGGAAGCAACAGAGGAGACCAATATTGCTTTACAAGCTGTCAGTATCTTTTTGGTCAAGAGGCTGCTATCGTGTATGATACTAGGAGTGTGATAGAATGTGGAACTGCACCAGTTCTTCCTCTGACAACAGTTTTCACTTCAGCGATACTCATCTGATGGGTCAGATATTGATAGGTACCTGCATGGAATGTTATAAAGACAAGGAGTTAAGGAATCATTTTTGTATTTTCTTTATTATGCGTATTACTTGCAGAAAGCAATAATTTCACTTTGAGGCTGTATTCAGTTAAATTGTAAATGTCTCTAGTGTTTAACACTCTATCTTAAGGCCCTAAGGTGAAGATAGAGAACGTCTGTATGGGGTTCTCATGGCTACTTGAGACCTAGGTGACAGAGGTGGGGCAGCATTTTTCCACTCTACCTGTTGTGAATTGGGCCCAGTGGACTTTTCGCCCTAAATAGGGTTACAAATGCCATCCCCTTTAGATATTGCTGCCTAAATCAGCCACCAATATGGTACTAGCATTTTGTGGCCTACATGCTGCATTCTATATACCCTTTCTCTGAGGCCCAGAAATGTAGGGTGGTGTTGAGGGAAGGCAAGAAAGAGGAACAGCAGGAAAAAGACAGGGAGAGATTTGGGAAGACATATAGGGAAAGCTTGACGTAGAGAAGAAGACAGTGAGAGCTATCTGTTGCAAAATCCCTACAGACAAGCGATATGTTGTTTCCTTGCTATGTTTTGGCATCGGTACTCTAATTTTGTGCCCAACTCACGAACGGATTACTTTCACCTATTCGTTAAACGAACAACGGACCACCCGGTCCCTGGCGTGTGCCGCCACTTAACCCCGGTCACCTTTCTAACAACCGAACGGCCGACCACCCTGCGAGGGGAGTGTGTCTCCAATTGATCGCCCAGAGAGTTGCGGTCTGCGGTTAACCGCAACTTAATTGACGGCCTCAGGGCATTACCGTTCGTGCCTCATCTCCCGATACTCAAACTACCGAAAGGGTCACGAACAGGGACCACCTACAGCCTGGCGTGTGGCCTCAATTAGAACGTTGCGGTTAACCGCAGGTTAAGTACCCCCTTCACGGCGGTCTATGTTTGTCTCCCGAACAACTGAAACATCCAGTAATAGAGCGGGGATTCGCACCCAACTCTGGTCGTTACTCGTTCCATGAGTTTGATGTCGAGGTCCTGCTGCCTATTGACTCACTTAAAAACATTGCTGCCATCTCAAGCTCGGGACGAAAGATACGAACGGACTTTGTAACGAGGAAACCAAGCGTATAGTTCATGGATTTTGGGCGCTCTTCGGTTAACTATTTCGCCCAGACCGGGGCTACAGAATGATTAGTGGGAGACACGAATTATATCTGAAAATGTTGAAGTTATGTATTTTTAACCTGTTTTTTATGTGGCAATAAAACGTGGTATTTTGGGCGCTTGGAGATAATTGTATTGTCATAACTGTTGGATTCATTATCTCCAAGCTGGGCGGTAACAAATTCAAACGATACATTTCATTCTTATTGGTTGTTCACTTGTATTGTCTCTGTATCCCATCAGGTCCAGAGGGGGTTGTCCCTGGACCTGAGATTTTGCATAAATACCGATACCTGTGTGCCATTAAAGCCAGTTCTTGCTTGACCTTCAAATCGCAGCCTCAACTCGTTTTGTGGGGAATAGAGTATCCTAGCTGTACTATAGCTAGTGGGATTGTTCTACATTTACAGGATTCTTCTGGTTGACTAGCTGAAGCGGCCTCTCTCTCTCTCTCTCTCTCTCTGCATTTGGGATCCAGACTATCCAAGCGGTCCAGCTTCCAGCTAGCCTGGGGGTAACCGTAACACTATGCTTTTCATAGGATTCACATATTAATTAAATTGACCACAGCATTTACATATTACCTAAATTGCCCACAGCATTCATGTGCTGCTTGCACTGCCTTTTATTTATTTATTTATAAAATATTTTACCAGGAAAGATACATTGAGATTTTCTCGTTTTCGTCCTGGGTCCACAAAACATTTCATCGATACAATAGGGTACAATAAAATACAAAAACAAAACATCCGCCAGGAAGCATAGGAACTGAGAAAGGGTCTGTGGTCTCCACCTGCAGAACCACTCCTTTATTGGGGGTGTTTTGCTAATTGCCTATAATTTCCACCTGTTGTCTATCCCATTTGCACAACAGCATGTTAAATTGATTGTCACTCAGCGTTGCTTCCCAAGTGGACAGTTTGATTTCACAGAAGTGTGATTGACTTGGAGTTACATTGTGTTGTTTAAGTGTTCCCTTTATTTTTTTTGAGCAGTGTATATAATCAACCATGACAGGTGCATTCTGTTTTGAGGTATGTAGAGAGGAATCTCTTAAAGGATTTTAGGCCTGGGGAAGATTTGAAATTGTGCTGGAGGTCGTTCCATAATTGCCATGCTCTGTAGGAAAAGGAGAATTGGGCTTCTTTCTTTTTGTGTAGAGGTAGACTAAATAAAGTGCTGGTACTGAATCGGAGGTTATAGTAAGTGGGAACAGCCGGGGAGAGCATTCTGCTCTGGTAGGGTGGGAGCTTCCCAGAAAAGCTTTTAAACACAAGCATGACAGCCAGTTTACTTCTTTTAGCATGTCACAATGGTGGGTCATATAATTACATTGTAGCACAAAGCGGCAGAACGAGTTATACAATTTTATTAAGGTGGGTTTGCGGTGCAGGTGCATATACTACATCCCCATAACTAATTACTGGCATTTGCTGTACAAACTTTTTCTTTACTGCAGGGCTTAAGCAGAATTTGTTTCTGTACAGGGCACCTAGTTTTGGATAAAGTTTAGATGCAAGTTTTTCTATGTGGAAGCCAAAAGATAGATTGGGGTCTAACAACATACCCAAGTATTTGAAAGAGTGGACTATTTAAATTTGTTTTGAGGGATAGATGGGAATTGTGTAATTTAGGTACTGTTCCAAAGATCATTGTGACAGTTTTGTCAGTGTTTAGGAATAGTTTGTTTTTTGCGATCTACTTTTTTACCTCTGTGAACTGGTCTTGGAGCACAGCCTCAAGCTGCAGTAGATCGGATTTGCTTGCATAAATTACTGTGTTGTCTGCATACATGTGTACATTTGAGGATTTGCAGACATTAGGCAGATCATTTATAAATAATGTGAATAGTAGGTGGCCGAGAATAGAACCTTGGGGAACACCACACGTGACTGTGAGAGGGAGGGAGTCGCTGTCAGAAATGGACACATATTGTGAGCGATCCGATACATATGATCGAAACTAGGTTAGCGGACGATCACCTGAGTTTTTTTAGATTGTGCAGTAGAATGTCATGGTCTACTATATCAAAGGCCTTTGCAAAATCAAGGGAAATAGCTCCAGTTAGGTCTCCTTGTTCCGTGCCAGTTTGGATGTCATTGCAAACTTTTTAAGAGGGAAGTTGTAGTGGAGAGATTTGGGCAAAAACCTAATTAATCAGGGGTCAGATAGTTAGATTGCTGGTAATACTCACATAGTTGTGTATGGACGCATTTTTCTAAGATTTTTGACAATACTGGGAGCAATATTAGGCGATAGTTCGAAACCAAAGTAGTGTCTCCACTTTTATGGATAAGCACTACTCTCTGTCTTCCAAAGTTTGGGTATATATCCAGACAAGGATTCGTTAATTAGGGTTATGACAGGTTTAGCAATTGCCGGCGCACTGAGCTTCAACAGCATTGCTGGGATTTGATCAGGTCCAGACTGTTTTTTAATTTTTAGTTTATTAAGGTGTTTCCCTAGCAGGTACAGGTCTAAAACTGAACTATATTGGGTCTTTGCAAATTTAGTGGGGCCTGATCCACATTTGTAGTTTCAGGATGTGTGTCATTTATTAGCTTGGCAATCAGGGTGGTGGAGCATCCGACAAAAATGTGTTAATGGCATTTGCTATATCTAAGGGAAGTTGCCAGGTTTGGCTATTCACTTTGACAGTGGAGAGTTGGGAGTGGATTGGGGGAGTTTGTAATTTATTTATGACTTTCAAAAAGTTTCTAAGGTTTGATATGTTATTGTTGGTGAGTGTAAAAGAGCAAGAGGGTGCCAGAGTGTATGGATAGGGGTGCCAGAGTTTTGAGAGTTGACAGTGTGTATGAAGGAGGTGCCCGTGTGCGCGGAGAGTGGTGCCCATGTGTATCGAGGGGGGTGACAATGTGTATCGGGGAGTGTCAGTGTGTGCAGGGAGAGGTCACTGTGTGAGAAGAGAGGTGACAGAGTGTGTGGGGTGGGTGACAGAGTGTGTGGGGTGGGTGACAGAGTGTGTGGGGTGGGTGACAGAGTGTGTGGGGTGGGTGACAGAGTGAGAGAAGGGGTAACATAGTGTGTGGGGAGTGATAGGGTGAGGTGACAGAATAATGGGGGTAACATAGTGTAGGGGTCATGGGGTGGGTGACAGAGTAAGAGGGGGTCATGGAGCTAGAGGGGGGATGAAGGGGGTGACAGGTTGAGAGGGGGTGAAATAGTGTAAGTGGGGAGACAGGGTGAGAGGGGGGGTTGAAATGTACCTTTTTTTTTTTTTGGACGATTCCCCGGTGGTCCGGTGGGCTCTCCGGTCTGCAGCTGCAGACCACATGGTGAATGTCTTGCGATCACCATTCAGAGCGTTGCCGTGGTAACCCGCGGCCATGCTCTGATTGGCTGGAGATTGTGAGACACTGACAGACAGACAGACACACACACACATACACCCCCCGACAGACATACATACAGACACACAAACCCACACCCCCCCGACAGACATACAGACACACACACACACACACACACACACAAACCCACACCCCCCCGACAGACATACAGACACACACACATATATAAACACACGCACCCCGACAGACATACAGAGACACACACACACATACAAAATGTTTCCTTTTTCCTACCTTTTGCAGGAGGGTGACTTTCCAGCTCTGTCTGATGTCATCACAGGGGGCCCGGTTGTGATGTTAAAGCGCCCAGCACTGACCGGGCCCCCTGGAAATCCATGGACCCCTTGAACGGCAGCCCCGGCGGTTTGCCACGTGGGCCAGGGCCGCAAAACATGGCGGTGACAGAGTGTGTGGGGTGGGTGACAGAGTGTGTGGGGTGGGTGACAGAGTAAGAGGGGGTCATGGAGTGAGAGGGGGGGTGACAGAGTTAGAGGGGGGATGAAGGGGGTGACAGGGTAAGAGGGGGGACATAATGTTAGTGGGGTGACAGGTTGAGAGGGGGTGAAAGTGTAAGTGGGGAGACAGGGTGAGAGGGGGGGGGTTGAAATGTACCTTTTTTTTTTTTTTTTGGACGATTCCCCGGTGGTCCGGTGGGCTCTCCGGTCTGCAGCTGCAGACCACATGGTGAATGTCTTGCGATCACCATTCAGAGCGTTGCCGTGATAACCCGTGGCCATGCTCTGATTGGCTGGAGATTGTGAGACACAGACAGACAGACACACACATACACCCCCCGACAGACATACATACAGACACACAAACCCACACCCCCCCGACAGACATACAGACACACACACACACATACATACAGACACACACATATATAAACACACGAACCCCGACAGACATACAGAGACACACACACACATACACAATGTTTCCTTTTTCCTACCTTTTGCAGGAGGGTGACTTTCCAGCTCTGTCTGATGTCATCACAGGGGGCCCGGTGGTGATGTTAAAGCGCCCAGCACTGACCGGGCCCCCTGGAAATCCATGGACCCCTTGAACGGCAGCCCCGGCGGTTTGCCACGTGGGCCAGGGCCACAAAACATGGCGGTGACAGAGTGTGTGGGGTGGGTGACAGAGTGTGTGGGGTGGGTGACAGAGTGTGTGGGGTGGGTGACAGAGTGTGTGGGGTGGGTGACAGAGTGTGTGGGGTGGGTGACAGAGTGTGTGGGGTGGGTGACAGAGTGTGAGGGGGGGTAACATAGTGTGTGGGGAGTGACAGGGTGAGGTGACAGAGTAATGGGGGTAACATAGTGTGGGGGTCATGGGGTGGGTGACAGAGTAATGTGGGTAACATAGTGTGGGGGTCATGGGGTGGGTGACAGAGTAAGAGGGGGTCATGGAGTGAGAGGGGGGGTGACAGAGTTAGAGGGGGGATGAAGGGGGTGACAGGGTAAGAGGGGGGGACATAATGTTAGTGGGGTGACAGGTTGAGAGTGGGTGAAATAGTGTGAGAGGGGGGGGTTGAAATGTACCTTTTTTTTTTTTTTTTTTTTTTGGACGATTCCCCGGTGGTCCGGTGGGCTCTCCGGTCTGCAGCTGCAGACCACATGGTGAATGTCTTGCGATCACCATTCAGAGCGTTGCCGTGGTAACCCGTGGCAATGCTCTGATTGGCTGGAGATTGTGAGACACAGACAGACAGACACACACATACACCCCCCGACAGACATACATACAGACACACAAACCCACACCCCCCCCGACAGACATACAGACACACACACACATATATAAACACACGCACCCCGACAGACATACAGAGACACACACACACACATACAAAATGTTTCCTTTTTCCTACCTTTTGCAGGAGGGTGACTTTCCAGCTCTGTCTGATGTCATCACAGGGGGCCCGGTTGTGATGTTAAAGCGCCCAGCACTGACCGGGCCCCCTGGAAATCCATGGACCCCTTGAACGGCAGCCCCCCGGAGTATTAGGCCCCTGCGACCACGGTTTGTACGCCATTGCATGTTTGTGATATTCTTCCATGCCTGAGGTAGACGAAGGTATGAAAAAATTAAACTAGGTCTATCAGATGTAGCAGACTTCCCTGATCCATTTTCTCCCGCTGCTCCTCTCGTTGGGCCACACACCAACGCTACACATGGCCGCAGGACCCAAACAGGGAAATAGCATTACATTACTTATCATTCGGCACCGAGAAGCAATCCTCCTGGTTCACATGGGTTGAATATAATACAGCTGTTGCTTCAACTGCATTTTCTCAGACTCTGAATGCTTGTCTTTTATTAGTTTGAATGTCATGACGTCACACCCACCCTTTAAGTGACTACTTTATACAGGCGATCCCTTTATCATATCATATTTTGTATTCGCAGAGATGACATGGACCAATTTAAAACATGTGTACCCTATATAATGCTACTTTTGGGCCCTTTTTCAGTGCCCTAGCATGGTTTTTGCCTTGATACACGTTGAGTGTTAGAGTAAGTCACTCTTTATATTTTGAAATTGACCTTGGCTTGTGTTTGACTTTGTGTATTTCTGGAATCCTGGCCCGGCTTGTTTATTCATGTTGTTGTTTATTCTGGATTCCAAACATAACAAGTGACCTTGTTCCATCCCTTTCTAGTCTGTAAATGCAAATTATAATTTTTTCCATGAGGTTTTATACCAATTTAGTTCTAGCGTGCAGGCACAGCCCTACTTAGCAGCAGCCAAAATGTTTGAACAGGATCTTGGCAGCAAACTGAATAATATAACCTTTTATTCTTTCTCCTGCCTGGCTTCAGGATATGGATATTAACTCTTCACATTTTCATTTGTACAAAGAAAGTAGCTACTAAGCTTCTACACATTACACTTCAATTAGTTTAAGCATTCTTCTACATAAATAAAAATCATTATATATTTCTCTAATGATACAATCTGTGTATTAATTTATTATTATCATCATTATCATGATTTTTGTCATCATAAGAATTTAATTTACAGTATGAACATATTCTAATGTACAAAAATGGATCCATCCATGAATTTATGAGAAGAATACTCATAGCACCTGAAGAACCGGAGCTATTAGTAAAATACTTTATTCCTCTTCAGTGTTGATTTAGCGTCCATGCTCTAATGCCTTGTAGAAATGAATGAAATATCAGAGAAAGGCCTAGATTGTCCATAGTGGGTTCTGCTTAAGTTGCTGGCATGAGATTATACGTAGGTCATATCAAGGAGTCAGGCAAATTTGACTTCAATAAAAAAGGCGATACTTGGTCTGAACTGGTCTACTTTCAGTGCCAGAGAGGCCAGGGCTGTATCATCACATAAACTTTTTTGCGTACCTAATTATTGTATTCTTCTTTCGTGTGAGTACGGAACCTGATGGCTTTTTGTTTTGAGTGAAAATTTAGCCCTGGTGAGCCCTGACCTACCATACTCCGCATACAAAGTTGACTTACCTTTAACAGTGTTCTTATCTTGAAAGTCATCTTTCTAGCTGGTAAAACTGTAATAATAATTATGAAAGTAATGTTTTGATACTTATAGATGCCAGTTTGACTTTAAATGTTTTGGGACGGTCTGTATATCTGGGAAGTTTAACCCCTTAAGGACAGAGCTTCAGAAGCTTGTCTTTCACTTAATGACAACGGCATTTTTTGCATTTTTTGCTGTTTGCGTTCAACTGCTATTTGCATTTTACTAATTTATTGCACCGACGCATATTATATACCGTTTTTTAAAGGACAGAAAGGGCTTTAATTTGATGTAACATATATATATATATATATATATATATATATATATATATATATATATATATATATATATATACACTAATTGTGCACACATTATTATTGCAAAAACTGTAAAATAAAATCAAAATGTTTCTTTTTTTTTGCATTTTTCTGTATTTTTGAATAATAAATAAGCATTTATGTATATATATGTATATGTATATGTATATATATATATATATGTATATGTATATGTATATATATATATAAATGCTTATTTATTATTCAAAAATACAGAAAAATGCAAAAAAATGAAACATTTTGATTTTATTTTACAGTTTTTGCAATAATAATGTGTGCACAATTAGTGCAGGTTAAGGAAAGTAATTAAAAATAAATTAATTTTAGTTCTGATTTACAGAATATATAATGTGTCTGGGATTTTACGTTTTTTTGGTAGTTACAGGTCACAAAGCACAAGGAGTAAAATAAACTTTTTTAATGTGGAGCGATTTTAGAATTTGGTATGTTTGTCTTGTAAGCTTAATAGCCATAAAAGAAAACAAAATTGCCACACAAAAGTATATATTTATATAAACTAGACACCACAGGCTATTTACCGAAGGTTGTTTTGACACTTTCTACGTAGCCATTTCACCACCAACCTCTGCTAAATATTGGAGTAAAATTTTATTTTTGGGGGGTTTTGGCACACAAACTTATAACAAAGAACTTCTCATGTGTATTTTGTAAAGTTGGTGTGTGTTATTCCTGTACAAAGTTTTTTATTTTGTATTCAGTGGCGTACTAATGGGGGGGCGGTCCGCCCCGGGTGCCACCAGGTAGGGGGGTGCCTCCAGGGCTTGTGACTCTGTGAGCTGTGTGGCTGCACAGGGCGCCGGGAGCCACACAGCTCACACACGCAGGGGCTGGGAATTCAGCAGTACAGAAGTACTGCACGGAGAAATGGGGGTGGAGCCAACTCAGCCGTGGGGGCGGAGCCAAACCGGATGCGGGGGCGGAGCTACAGCCAGCCTCCATTTGCTGCCTTTCACTGCAGCACACTGAGGGGAAGCAGGAAGGAGTTCCTGCTCCCCCAACTCCAACACACCAGGGACTCACTGACTGGACTCCTCCACCAGTAAGTAAGAGAGAGAGAGAGTGTATGTGTGTGTGTGAAACTGCTTGTGACTGTCTGTGACTGTGTGTGTGAAACTGCTTGTGACTGTCTGTGACTGTGTGTGTGAATCCCTGCCTTTGAGTGTCTGTGACTGTGTGTGTGTGAATCCCTGCCTTTGACTGTCTGTGACTGTGTGTGTGTGTGAATCCCTGCCTTTGACTGTCTGTGACTGTGTGTGTGTGTGAATCCCTGCCTTTGACTGTCTGTGACTGTGTGTGTGTGAATCCCTGCCTTTGACTGTCTGTGACTGTGTGTGTGTGAATCCCTGCCTTTGACTGTCTGTGACTGTGCGTGTGTGAATCCCTGCCTTTGACTGTCTGTGACTGTGTGTGTGTGAATCCCTGCCTTTGACTGTCTGTGACTGTGTGTGTGTGAATCCCTGCCTTTGACTGTCTGTGACTGTGTGTGTGTGAATCCCTGCCTTTGACTTTCTGTGACTGTGTGTGTGTGTGTGAATCCCTGCCTTTGACTGTCTGTGACTGTGTGTGTGTGAATCCCTGCCTTTGACTGTCTGTGACTGTGTGTGTGTGAATCCCTGCCTTTGACTTTCTGTGACTGTGTGTGTGTGAATCCCTGCCTTTGACTTTCTGTGACTGTGTGTGTGAATCCCTGACTTTGAGTGACTGTGTGTGTGAAACTGCTTGTGACTGTCTGTGACTGTGTGTGTGAATCCCTGCCTTTGACTGTCTGTGACTGTGTGTGTGAATCCCTGCCTTTGACTGTCTGTGACTGTGTGTGTGTGAATCCCTGCCTTTGACTGTCTGTGACTGTGTGTGTGTGAATCCCTGCCTTTGACTTTCTGTGACTGTGTGTGTGAATCCCTGACTTTGAGTGACTGTGTGTGTGAAACTGCTTGTGACTGTCTGTGACTGTGTGTGTGAATCCCTGCCTTTGACTGTCTGTGACTGTGTGTGTGGGAATCCCTGCCTTTGACTGTCTGTGACTGTGTGTGTGAAACTGCTTGGGACTGTCTGTGACTGTGTGTGTGAGAATCACTGCCTGTGTCTGTCTGTGACTGTGTGTGTGAATCCCTGCCTTTGACTGTCTGTGACTGTGTGTCTGAATCCCTGCCTTTGACTGTCTGTGACTGTGTGTGAATCCCTGCCTTTGACTGTGTGTGTGTGAATCCCTGCCTTTGACTGTCTGTGACTGTGTGTGTGAATCCCTGCCTTTTCTGTCTGTGACTGTGTGTGTGAATCCCTGCCTTTGACTGTCTGTGACTGTGTGTGTGAATCCCTGCTTCTGACTGTCTGTGACTGTGTGTGTGAAACTGCTTGTGACTGTCTGTGACTGTGTGTGTGAAACTGCTTGTGACTGTCTGTGACTGTGTGTGTGAGAATCACTGCCTGTGACTGTCTGTGACTGTGTGTGTGAATCCCTGCCTTTGACTGTCTGTGACTGTGTGTGTGTGAATCCCTGCCTTTGACTGTCTGTGACTGTGTGTGTGTGAATCCCTGCCTTTGACTGTCTGTGACTGTGTGTGTGTGAATCCCTGCCTTTGACTTTCTGTGACTGTGTGTGTGAATCCCTGACTTTGAGTGACTGTGTGTGTGAAACTGCTTGTGACTGTCTGTGACTGTGTGTGTGAATCCCTGCCTTTGACTGTCTGTGACTGTGTGTGTGAATCCCTGCCTTTGACTGTCTGTGACTGTGTGTGTGTGAATCCCTGCCTTTGACTGTCTGTGACTGTGTGTGTGTGAATCCCTGCCTTTGACTTTCTGTGACTGTGTGTGTGAATCCCTGACTTTGAGTGACTGTGTGTGTGAAACTGCTTGTGACTGTCTGTGACTGTGTGTGTGAATCCCTGCCTTTGACTGTCTGTGACTGTGTGTGTGAATCCCTGCCTTTGACTGTCTGTGACTGTGTGTGTGTGAATCCCTGCCTTTGACTGTCTGTGACTGTGTGTGTGTGAAACTGCTTGTGACTGTCTGTGACTGTGTGTGTGAGAATCACTGCCTTTGACTGTCTGTGACTGTGTGTGTGTGAATCCCTGCCTTTGACTGTCTGTGACTGTGTGTGTGTGAATCCCTGCCTTTGACTTTCTGTGACTGTGTGTGTGAATCCCTGACTTTGAGTGACTGTGTGTGTGAAACTGCTTGTGACTGTCTGTGACTGTGTGTGTGAATCCCTGCCTTTGACTGTCTGTGACTGTGTGTGTGGGAATCCCTGCCTTTGACTGTCTGTGACTGTGTGTGTGGGAATCCCTGCCTTTGACTGTCTGTGACTGTGTGTGTGAAACTGCTTGTGACTGTCTGTGACTGTGTGTGTGAGAATCACTGCCTGTGACTGTCTGTGACTGTGTGTGTGAATCCCTGCCTTTGACTGTCTGTGACTGTGTGTCTGAATCCCTGCCTTTGACTGTCTGTGACTGTGTGTGAATCCCTGCCTTTGACTGTCTGTGACTGTGTGTGAATCCCTGCCTTTGACTGTCTGTGACTGTGTGTGTGTGAATCCCTGCCTTTGACTGTCTGTGACTGTGTGTGTGAATCCCTGCCTTTTCTGTCTGTGACTGTGTGTGTGAATCCCTGCCTTTGACTGTCTGTGACTGTGTGTGTGAATCCCTGCTTTTGACTGTCTGTGACTGTGTGTGTGAATCCCTGCTTTTGACTGTCTGTGACTGTGTGTGTGAATCCCTGCCTTTGACTGTCTGTGACTGTGTGTGTGTGTGAATCCCTGCCTTTGACTGTCTGTGACTGTGTGTGTGAATCCCTGCTTTTGACTGTCTGTGACTGTGTGTGAATCCCTGCTTTTGACTGTCTGTGACTGTGTGTGAATCCCTGCCTTTGACTGTCTTTGACTGTGTGTGTGAATCCCTGCCTTTGACTGTCTGTGACTGTGTGTGTGAATCCCTGCCTTTGACTGTCTGTGACTGTGTGTGTGAATCCCTGCCTTTGACTGTCTGTGACTGTGTGTGTGAATCCCTGCCTTTGACTGTCTGTGACTGTGTGTGTGAATCCCTGCCTGTGACTGTGACTGTCTGCCCTTTGACTCTGTGTGTGTGTGTGTGTGTGTGTGTGTTTAAATCTCTGCCTGTGACTGTGTGTGAATGTCTGCCTGTGGCTATCTGTGACTGTGTGTGAATGTCTGCCTGTGGCTATCTGTGACTGTGTGTGAATGTCTGCCTGTGGCTATCTGTGACTGTGTGTGCATGTCTGCCTGTGGCTATCTGTGTGACTGTGTGTGAATGTCTGCCTGTGACTGTGTGTGAATGTCTGCCTGTGGCTATCTGTGACTGTGTGTGAATGTCTGCCTGTGGCTATCTGTGACTGTGTGTGAATGTCTGCCTGTGGCTATCTGTGACTGTGTGTGTGAATGTCTGCCTGTGGCTATCTGTGACTGTGTGTGTGAATGTCTGCCTGTGGCTATCTGTGACTGTGTGTGAATGTCTGCCTGTGGCTATCTGTGACTGTGTGTAAATCTCTGCCTGTGACTATCTGTGACTGTGTGTGAATGTCTGCCTGTGACTGTGTGTGAATGTCTGCCTGTGGCTATCTGTGACTGTGTGTGAATGTCTGCCTGTGGCTATCTGTGACTGTGTGTGAA